>NW_026284844.1:0-23650 GCF_023373465.1 Oncorhynchus keta | reverse complement strand
CTCTACTAAACCATCCATTACAATACAGTTCTCTTCTTTCTTCTCTCTCTAATTAACCATCCATTACAATACAGTTCTCTTCTCTCTCTTCTCTATTCTCTCTCTACTTAACCATCCATTACAATACAGTTCTCTTCTCTCTCTACTTAACAATATGAGTCAGGTCTACAGTATGAGTCAGGTCTACAGTATACAGGTCTACAGTATGAGTCAGGTCTACAGAATGAGTCAGACTCTATGAGAATCCAAGTCACGCCTAGGCTAGTAGCTTGTGGTATTGTTATGCTGTGGTATTGGGAGTAGATAGCTAGGCTAGTAGGCTGTGGTATTGGGAGTAGATAGCTAGGCTAGTAGGCTATGGTATTGGGAGTAGATAGCTAGGCTAGTAGGCTGTGGTTTTGGGATTAGATAGCTAGGCTAGGCTAGTAGGCTGTGGTATTGGGAGTAGATAGCTAGGCTAGTAGGCTGTGGTTTTGGGATTAGATAGCTAGGCTAGGCTAGTAGGCTGTGGTATTGGGAGTAGATAGCTAGGCTATTAGGCTGTGGTATTGTTATGCTGTGGTATTGGGAGAAGATAGCTAGGCGAGGCAAGTAGACTGTGGTATTGGGAGTAGATAGCTAGGCTAGGCTAGTAGACTGTGGTATTGGGAGTAGATAGCTAGGCTAGGCTAGTAGACTGTGGTATTGGGAGTAGATAGCTAGGCTATTTGCTGTGGTATTGTTATGCTGTGGTATTGGGAGAAGATAGCTAGGCTAGGAGCTTGTGGTATTGTTATACTGTGGTATTGGGCGTAGATTGCAAGGCTAGTAACTCGTGGTATTGGTAGGATGTGGTATTCACAGATTCTATGTGTAATTCTATAGTAGTATTGGTATGGTGCAGTGTTAGGTAGCTAAACGAGGCTAGCTAGGATTTAGGATTTGTATGCCCTCTGGGATTAATAACGTAGGCTGCCAAGCAATCTATCTTTATGACAGCTAGGCTATAGGCTGAGGTATTGGTAGGCTGTGGTATTTACAGATTCAATATGTAATGCTGGTTAGCTAATAGCTAAAGTAGACTAGCTAGGCTAGGCTGTGGTATTTACAGATTCAATATGTAATGCTGGTTAGCAAATTGCTAAAGTAGACTAGCTAGGCTAGGCTGTGGTATTGGTATGAAGTGGTATTAGGTAGCTAATATATAAACTCGGCTGTAGGCTGTGGTATTGGTAGACTGTGGTATTCACAGATTCGATATGTAATGCTGGTTAGCTAATAGCTAAAGTAGACTAGCTAGGCTAGGCTGTGGTATTGGTATGAAGTGGTATTAGGTAGTTAATATATAAACTAGGCTGTAGGCTGTGGTATTGGTAGACTGTGGTATTCACGGATTCTATATGTAATGCTAGTTAGCTAATAGCTAAAGTAGACCAGCTAGGCTGGTAGGCTGTGGTATTGGTATGCTGTGGTGTTGGGTAGCAAATAGCTAAGCTAGGCATCAGGGATGACAGCTGGGGTTCCTCATGTTAACCCAGGAAATAGATCAGAACATCAGGGATGACAGCTGAGGTTCCTCATGTTAACCCAGGAAATAGATCCGAACATCAGGGATGACAGCTGAGGTTCCTCATGTTAACCCAGGAAATAGATCTGAACATCAGGGATGACAGCTGAGGTTCCTCATGTTAACCCAGGAAATAGATCAGAACATCAGGGATGACAGCTGAGGTTCCTCATGTTAACCCAGGAAATAGATCAGAACATCAGAGATGACAGCTGAGGTTCCTCATGTTAACCCGGGAAATAGATCAGAACATCAGAGATGATAGCTGAGGTTCCTCATGTTAACCCGGGAAATAGATCAGAACATCACGGATGACAGCTGAGGTTCCTCATGTTAACCCAGGAAATAGATCTGAACATCAGGGATGACAGCTGAGGTTCCTCATGTTAACCCAGGAAATAGATCCGAACATCAGGGAGATGATGACAGCTGAGGTTCCTCATGTTAACCCAGGAAATAGATCAGAACATCAGGGATGACAGCTGAGGTTCCTCATGTTAACCCAGGAAATAGATCAGAACATCAGAGATGACAGCTGGGGTTCCTCATGTTAACCCGGGAAATAGATCAGAACATCAGAGATGACAGCTGAGGTTCCTCATGTTAACCCGGGAAATAGATCAGAACATCAGGGATGACAGCTGAGGTTCCTCATGTTAACCCAGGAAATAGATCTGAACATCAGGGATGACAGCTGAGGTTCCTCATGTTAACCCAGGAAATAGATCCGAACATCAGGGATGACAGCTGAGGTTCCTCATGTTAACCCAGGAAATAGATCTGAACATCAGGGATGACAGCTGAGGTTCCTCATGTTAACCCAGGAAATAGATCTGAACATCAGGGATGACAGCTGAGGTTCCTCATGTTAACACAGGAAATAGATCAGAACATCAGGGATGACAGCTGAGGTTCCTCGAAATAGATCAGAACATCAAATCAAATTGTATTTATCTGTGAGCAACATGTCTCTGCCAGGAGGAGATCTATCGACTTTCCTTCACATACACACACACGACTGCATCATTCAGAAGGTATGCACGCACGCACGCACGCACGCACGCACGCACGCACGCACGCACGCACGCACACACACACACACACACACACACACACACACACACACACACACACACACACACACACACACACACACACACACACACACACACACACACACACACACACACGACTGCATCATTCAGAAGGTACACACACACACACACACACACACACACACACACACACACACACGACTGCATCATTCAGAAGGTACACACACACACACACACACACACACACACACACACACACACACACACACGACTGCATCATTCAGTAGGTGCACACACACACACACACACACACACACACACACACACACACACACACACACACACACACACACACACACACACACACACACACACACACACACACACACACACACACACACCCACACACACACGACTGTATCATTCAGAAGGTACACACACACACACACACACACACACACTCATCAATATCATTCCTTTCGGGGACAATGGGTGTTGTTTTAGGTCATTTGTAATGTGTTCCTTCTGAATTCACAACATCTGTTTATTTATACAGAGTTTTTGATTAGAGTGAAAATGCTGAGATTTCCCGCAGAGCAATTTGATGTTGTCAGTTGTATAACTACCCAAAACACATCACTCAATAGCTCAAATAAACACTGGTTTAATTTAACATCTTGAGTCTACGGCTAATCTTGGATATCAGACAGCACAACAAAACTGTATGAGAGCAGATAGTATAACAGAATGTTATGATAGCAGGTAGCATAGCAGGCAGTTATAGCAGGTAGCATAGCAGGCAGCATAGCAGGCAGCAGAGCAGGTAGCATAGCAGGCAGCAGAGCAGGTGGCATAGCAGGCAGCACCAGCAGGGCAGCAGAGCAAAAGACAGAGCAGGTAGCATAACTTAGGTAGCATAGCAGGCAGCATAGCAGGTAGCATGGCAAGGCAGCATAGCAGGCAGCAGGAGCAGGCAGCATAACCCAGGCAGCATAGCAGGTAGCATAGCAGGCAGCATAAGCAGGTAGCATAGCAGGCAGCAGAGCAGGGTAGCCATAGCAGGCAGCATAGCAGGCAGCATAGCAGGCAGCAGAGCAGGTAGCATAGCAGGTAGCATAGCAGGCAGCAGAGCAAAGTGCAGGTAGCAAACAGGCAACAGAGCAAGGTAGCATAGCAGGCAGCATGCAGGCAACATAGCAGGCAACAGAGCAAGAGTAGCATAGCAGGCAGCATAGCAGGCAACACAGCAGGCAGCAGGGAGAGCAGGTAGCATAACCCAGGCAGCATAGAGCAGGCAGGTAGCATAGCAAAAGAGCAGGCAGCATAGCAGGCAACATAGCAAACATCATAGCAGGCAGCATAGCGGGCTGAGCAGAGCAGGCAGCATAGCAGGTAGCAGGGGCAGCATAGCAGGCAACAGAGCAGGCAGCATAGCAGGTAGCATAGCAAAACATAGCAGGCAGCAGAGCAGGCAGCATAGCAAAGGCAGCAGAGAGGCAGCAGAGCAGGCAGCATAGCAAAGAGCAGGCATGATAAAACACGGTATGATAGTAGGCAGCATAGTAAAACATTATGATAACAGACAGCATAGTAAAACATTATGATAGCAGGCAGCATAGTAAAACATTATGATATTAGGCAGCATAGTAAAACATTATGATAGTTAAGATTAAAAACATTATGATAGCAGACAGCATAGTAAAACATTATGATAGCAGGCAGCATAGTAAAACATCATATGATAGTAGGCAGCATAGCAAAACATTATGATAGTAAGGCAGCATAGTAAAACATTATGACAGACAGCATAGTAAAACATTATGATAACAAGGCAGCATAGTAAAACATTATGATAGCAGGCAGCATAGTAAAACATTATGATAACAGGCAGCATAGTAAAACATTATGATAGCAGGCAGCATAGTAAAACATTATGATAGTAGGCAGCATAGTAAAACATTATGATAGTAGGCAGCATAGTAAAACATTATGATAGCAGACAGCATAGTAAAACATATGATAACAGGCAGCATAGCAAAACATTATGATAGCAGGCAGCATAGTAAAACATCATGATAGTAGCAGACAGCATAGTAAAACATTATGATAGTAGACAGCATAGTAAAACATTATGATAGCAGACAGCATAGTAAAACATTATGATAACAGGCAGCATAGTAAAACATTATGATAGTAGGCAGCATAGTAAAACATTATGATAGCAGGCAGCATAGTAAAACATCATGATAACAGGCAGCATAGTAAAACATCATGATAACAGGCAGCATAGTAAAACATTATGATAGTAGGCAGCATAGTAAAACATTATGATAACAGGCAGCATAGTAAAAACATATGATGTTACAGCACAGTAAAACATTATGATAGCAGGCAGCATAGTAAAACATTATGATAGTAGGCAGCATAGTAAAACATTATGATAGCAGGCAGCATAGTAAAACATTATGATGTGAACAGGCAGCATAGTAAAACATCATGATAACAGGCAGCATAGTAAAACATTATGATAACAGGCAGCATAGTAAAACATTATGATAACAGGCAGCATAGTAAAACATTATGATAGTAGGCAGCATAGTAAAACATTATGATAGCAGGCAGCATAGTAAAACATTATGATAGCAGACAGCATAGTAAAACATATGATAGCAGGCAGCATAGTAAAACATATGATAGTAGGCAGCATAGTAAAACATTATGATAACAGGCAGCATAGTAAAACATTATGATAACAGGCAGCATAGTAAAACATTATGATAACAGGCAGCATAGTAAAACATTATGATAACAGGCAGCATAGTAAAACATTATGATATGAACATATGATAGGCAGCATAGTAAAACATTATGATAGCAGGCAGCATAGTAAAACATTATGATAGTAGGCAGCATAGTAAAACATTATGATAGTAGGCAGCATAGTAAAACATTATGATAGCAGACAGCATAGTAAAACATTATGATAACAGGCAGCATAGTAAAACATTATGATAGCAGGCAGCATAGTAAAACATTATGATAGTAGGCAGCATAGTAAAACATTATGATAGTAGACAGCATAGTAAAACATTATGATAGTAGACAGCATAGTAAAACATTATGATAACAGGCAGCATAGTAAAACATTATGATAGTAGGCAGCATAGTAAAACATTATGATAGCAGCAGCATAGTAAAAACATTATGATAACAGGCAGCATAGTAAAACATTATGATAACAGGCAGCATAGTAAAACATTATGATAGTAGGCAGCATAGTAAAACATTATGATAGCAGGCAGCATAGTAAAACATTATGATAGCAGACAGCACAGTAAAACATTATGATAGCAGGCAGCATAGTAAAACATTATGATAGTAGGCAGCATAGTAAAACATTATGATAGCAGGCAGCATAGTAAAACATTATGATAACAGGCAGCATAGTAAAACATTATGATAACAGGCAGCATAGTAAAACATTATGATAACAGGCAGCATAGTAAAACATTATGATAACAGGCAGCATAGTAAAACATTATGATAGTAGGCAGCATAGTAAAACATTATGATTGCAGGCAGCATAGTAAAACATTATGATAACAGACAGCACAGTAAAACATTATGATAGCAGGCAGCATAGTAAAACATTATGATAGTAGGCAGCATAGTAAAACATTATGATAGCAGGCAGCATAGTAAAACATTATGATAACAGGCAGCATAGTAAAACATTATGATAACAGGCAGCATAGTAAAACATTATGATAGTAGGCAGCATAGTAAAACATTATGATAACAGGCAGCATAGTAAAACATTTATGATAGCAGACAGCACAGTAAAACATTATGATAGCAGGCAGCATAGTAAAACATTATGATAGTAAGGCAGCATAGTAAAACATTATGATAGTAGGCAGCATAGTAAAACATTATGATAGCAGATAGTAAAACATTATGATAGACAGCATAGTAAAACATTATGATAACAGGCAGCATAGTAAAACATTATGATAGTAGGCAGCATAGTAAAACATTATGATAGTAGGCAGCATAGTAAAACATTATGATAGTAGACAGCATAGTAAAACATTATGATAGCAGACAGCATAGTAAAACATTATGATAACAGGCAGCATAGTAAAACATTATGATAGTAGGCAGCATAGTAAAACATTATGATAGCAGGCAGCACAGTAAAACATTATGATAACAGGCAGCATAGTAAAACATTATGATAACAGGCAGCATAGTAAAATCATTATGATAGTAGGCAGCATAGTAAAACATTATGATAGCAGACAGCATAGTAAAACATTATGATAGACAGCACAGTAAAACATTATGATAACAGGCAGCATAGTAAAACATTATGATAGTAGGCAGCATAGTAAAACATTATGATAGCAGGCAGCATAGTAAAACATTATGATAACAGGCAGCATAGTAAAACATTATGATAACAGGCAGCATGATAGTAAATAGCAAAAACATTATGATAACAGGCAGCATAGTAAAACATTATGATAACAGGCAGCATAGTAAAACATTGATAGTAGGCAGCATAGTAAAACATTATGATAGCAGGCAGCATAGTAAAACATTATGATAACAGGCAGCATAGTAAAACATTATGATGTAGACAGCATAGTAAAACATTATGATTATGTAGGCAGCATAGTAAAACATTATGATAGTAGCAACATGCAGCATAGTAAAACATTATGATAGTAGGCAGCATAGTAAAACATTATGATAACAGGCAGCATAGTAAAACATTATGATTAGCAGACAGCATAGTAAAACATTATGATAGTAAAGCGCATTAGCAAAACATTATGATAGCAGGCAGCATAGTAAAACATTATGATAGCAGGCAGCATAGTAAAACATTATGATAGGCAGCATAGTAAAACATTATGATAGTAGGCAGCATAGTAAAAACATTATGATAGTAGGCAGCATAGTAAAACATTATGATAGTAAAACATTATGATAGTAGACAGCATAGTAAAACATTATGATAGTAGGCAGCATAGTAAAACATTATGATAGTAGGCAGCATAGTAAAACATTATGATAGTAGGCAGCATGCAAAAACATGATAGTGAGATTGCATAGTAAAAACATCATGATAGCATAGTAAAACATTATGATAGTAGGCAGCATAGTAAAACATTATGATGAAGCAGGCAGCACAGTAAAAACATTATGATAACAGGCAGCATAGTAAAACATTATGATAGTAGGCAGCATAGTAAAACATTATGATAGTAGGCAGCATAGTAAAACATTATGATAGGCAGAAAACAGCACAGTAAAACATTATGATAGTAAGGCAGCATTAGTAAAACATTATGATAGTAGGCAGCATAGCAAAACATTATGATAGTAGGCAGCATAGTAAAACATCATGATGATAGTAAAACAGACAGCATAGTAAAACATTATGATAGCAGGCAGCATAGTAAAACATTATGATAACAGGCAGCATAGTAAACATTATGATAGACAGCATAGTAAAACATTATGATAGTAGGCAGCATAGTAAAACATTATGATAGTAGGCAGCATAGTAAAACATCATGATGGTACAGCATAGCAAACATCATGATAGCAGGCAGCATAGTAAAACATTATGATAGTAGGCAGCATAGTAAAACATCATGATAACAGGCAGCATAGTAAAACATTATGATAGCAGGCAGCATAGCAAAACATTATGATAGTAGAGCAGCATAGTAAAACATTATGATAACAAGGCAGCATAGTAAAACATTATGATAGCAGGCAGCATAGTAAAACATTATGATAGTAGGGCATAGTAAAACATTATGATAACAGGCAGCATAGTAAAACATTATGATAACAGGCAGCATAGTAAAACATTATGATAAGCAGGCAGCATAGTAAAACATTATGATAGTAGGCAGCATAGCAACACATTATGATAGTAGACAGCATAGTAAAACATTATGATAACAATAGAAAAACATATGATAACAGCATAGTAAAACATCATGATAACAGGCAGCATATGACATATGATAGTAGGCAGCATAGTAAAACATTATGATAGTAGACAGCATAGTAAAACATTATGATAGTAGGCAGCACTAAATAAAACATTATGATAGTAGAGCAGCATAGTAAAACATTATGATAACAGGCAGCATAGTAAAACATTATGATAGGACAGCATAGTAAACATTATGATAGTAGGCAGCATAGTAAAACATTATGATAGTAGACAGCATAGTAAAACATTATGATAACAGGCAGCATAGTAATACATTGGCGACATAGTAAAACATTATGATAGCAGACAGCATAGTAAAACATTATGATAGTAGACAGCATAGTAAAACATTATGATAGTAGGCAGCATAGTAAAACATTATGATAGTAGGCAGCATAGTAAAACATTATGATAACAGAGCAGCATAGTAAAACATTATGATAACAGGCAGCATCCAGATAGTACATTGTGATAACAGGCAGCATAGTAAAACATATGATAACAGGCAGCATAGTAAAACATTATGATAACAGGCAGCATAGTAATACATTGTGACAATCATAGTAAAACATTATGATAACAGGCAGCATAGTAAAACATTATGATAGTAGGCAGCATAGTAAAACATTATGATAGCAGGCAGCATAGTAAAACATTGTGATAACAGGCAGCATAGTAAAACATTATGATAGTAGGCAGCATAGTAAAACATTATGATAGTAGGCAGCATAGTAAAACATATGATAGTAGGCAGCATAGTAAAACATCATGATAACAGGCAGCATATAAAACATTATGATAGCAGACAGCATAGTAAAACATTATGATAACAGAGCATAGTAAAACAGGCAGCATAGTAAAACATTATGATAACTTGACAGCATAGTAAAACATTATGATAACAGCATAGTAAAACATTATGATAGTAGGCAGCATAGTAAAACATTATGATAAAGCATAGTAAAACATTATGATAACAGGCAGCATAGTAAAACATTATGATAGTAGGCAGCATAGTAAAACATTATGATAGTAGGCAGCATAGTAAAACATTATGATAGTAGGCAGCATAGTAAAACATTATGATAGTAGGCAGCATAGTAAAACATTATGATAGCAGGCAGCATAGTAAAACATTATGAAAACATAGTAGACAGCATAGTAAAACATTATGATAGCAGGCAGCATAGTAAAACATTATGATAACAGGCAGCATAGTAAAACATTATGATAACAGGCAGCATAGTAATACATTGTGATGAGCATAAAAACAGGCAGCATAGTAAAACATTATGATAGAGGCAGCATAGTAAAACATTATGATAGTAGGCAGCATAGTAAAACATTATGATAAGGCAGCATAGTAAAACATTATGATAGTAGACAGCATAGTAAAACATTATGATAACAGGCAGCATAGTAAAACATTATGATAACAGGCAGCATAGTAAAACATTATGATAACAGGCAGCATAGTAAAACATTATGATAGTAGACAGCATAGTAAAACATTATGATAGTAGGCAGCATAGTAAAACATCATGAACAACATAGTAAAACATATGATAGTAGGCAGCATAGTAAAACATTGTGATAGTAAAACAGATAACAGGCAGCATAGTAAAACATTATGATAACAGGCAGCATAGTAAAACATGATATGATAACAGGCAGCATAGTAAAACATTATGATAGTAGGCAGCATAGTAAAACATTGTGATAACAGGCAGCATAGTAAAACGATATGATAGGCAGCATAGTAAAACATTATGATAGTAGGCAGCATAGTAAAACATTATGATAGTAGGCAGCATAGTAAAACATTATGATAGTACAGGCAGCATAGTAAAACATTATGATAGTGACAGCATAGTAAAACATTATGATAACAGGCAGCATAGTAAAACATTATGATAGTAGGCAGCATAGTAAAACATTATGATAGCAGACAGCATAGTAAAACATTATGATAACAGGCAGCATAGTAAAACATTATGATAGTAGGCAGCATAGTAAAACATTATGATAGTAGGCAGCATAGTAAAACATTATGATGATAAAAACAGATAACAGCAGCATAGTAAAACATTATGATAGTAGGCAGCATAGTAAAACATTATGATAGTAGGCAGCATAGTAAAACATTATGATAGCAGGCAGCATAGTAAAACATTATGATAGTAGGCAGCATAGTAAAACATTATGATAGCAGGCAGCATAGTAAAACATTATGATAACAGGCAGCATAGTAAAACATTATGATAGCAGACAGCATAGTAAAACATTATGATAGCAGGCAGCATAGTAAAACATTATGATAACAGGCAGCATAGTAAAACATTATGATAACAGGCAGCATAGTAATACATTGTGATAACAGGCAGCATAGTAAAACATTATGATAGTAGACAGCATAGTAAAACATTATGATAACAGGCAGCATAGTAAAACATTATGATGGCAGGCAGCATAGTAAAACATTATGATAACAGGCAGCATAGTAAAAACATTATGATAGTAGACAGCATAGTAAAACATTATGATAACAGGCAGCATAGTAAAACATTATGATAACAGGCAGCATAGTAAAACATTATGATAACAGGCAGCATAGTAAAACATTATGATAGTAGACAGCATAGTAAAACATTATGATAGTAGGCAGCATAGTAAAACATTATGATAGTAGGCAGCATAGTAAAACATTATGATAGTAGGCAGCATAGTAAAACATTATGATGGTAGGCAGCATAGTAAAACATTATGATAAACAGGCAGCATAGTAAAACATTATGATAACAGGCAGCATAGTAAAACATTATGATAACAGGCAGCATAGTAAAACATTATGATAGTAGACAGCATAGTAAAACATTATGATAACAGGCAGCATAGTAAAACATTATGATAACAGGCAGCATAGTAAAACATTATGATAACAGGCAGCACAGTAAAACATTATGATAGTAGACAGCATAGTAAAACATTATGATAGTAGGCAGCATAGTAATACATTATGATAGCAGGCAGCATAGTAAAACATTATGATAGTACAGGCAGCATAGTAAAACATTATGATAGTAGGCAGCATAGTAAAACATTATGATAGCAGACAGCATAGTAAAACATTATGATAACAGGCAGCATAGTAAAACATTATGATAGTAGGCAGCATAGTAAAACATTATGATAGTAGGCAGCATAGTAAAACATTATGATAGTAGGCAGCATAGTAAAACATTATGATAGTAGGCAGCATAGTAAAACATTATGATAGCAGGCAGCATAGTAAAACATTATGATAGTAGGCAGCATAGTAAAACATTATGATAGTAGGCAGCATAGTAAAACATTATGATAGTAGGCAGCATAGTAAAACATTATGATAGTAGGCAGCATAGTAAAACATTATGATAGTAGGCAGCATAGTAAAACATTATGATAGCAGGCAGCATAGTAAAACATTATGATAACAGGCAGCATAGTAAAACATTATGATAACAGGCAGCATAGTAAAACATTATATGATAACAGGCATAGTAAAACATTATGATAGTAGACAGCATAGTAAAAACATTATGATAGTAGGCAGCATAGTAAAACATTATGATAGTAGGCAGCATAGTAAAACATTATGATAACAGGCAGCATAGTAAAACATTATGATAACAGGCAGCATAGTAAAACATTATGATAACAGGCAGCATAGTAAAACATTATGATAACAGGCAGCATAGTAAAACATTATGATAGTAGGCAGCATAGTAAAACATTATGATAGTAGAGCATAGTAAAACATTATGATAGTAGGCAGCATAGTAAAACATTATGATAACAGGCAGCATAGTAAAACATTATGATAACAGGCAGCATAGTAAAACATTATGATAACAGGCAGCATAGTAAAACATTATGATAGTAGACAGCATAGTAAAACATTATGATAGTAGGCAGCATAGTAAAACATTATGATAGTAGGCAGCATAGTAAAACATTATGATAGTAGGCAGCATAGTAAAACATTATGATAGTAGGCAGCATAGTAAAACGATATGATAACAGGCAACATAGTAAAACATTATGATAACAGGCAGCATAGTAAAACATTATGATAACAGGCAGCATAGTAAAACATCATGATAGTAGACACATAGTAAAACATTATGATAACAGGCAGCATAGCAAAAACATCATGATAACAGGCAGCATAGTAAAACATTATGATAACAGGCAGCACAGTAAAACATCATGACAGTAGACAGCATGGTAAAACATTATGATAGTAGGCAGCATATTACATTATGATAGCAGGCAGCATAGTAAAAACATCATGATAGTAGAGCAGCATAGTAAAACATTATGATAGTAGAAAGCATAGTAAAACATCATGATTAAATAGGCAGCATAGTAAAACATTATGATAGTAAGATGCGCGCATAGCAAACACATTATGATAGTAGGCAGCATAGTAAAACATCATGATAGTAGGCAGCATAGTAAAACATTATGATAGTAGGCATCATGATTAGAAAGCATTAGCAAACATTATGATAGTAGGCAGCATAGTAAAACATTATGATAACAGGCAGCATAGTAAAACATTATGATAGTAGGCAGCATAGTAAAACATTATGATAACAGGCAGCATAGTAAAACATTATGATAACAGGCAGCATAGTAAAACATTATGATAACAGGCAGCATAGTAAAACATTATGATAGTAGACAGCATAGTAAAACATTATGATAGTAGGCAGCATAGTAAAACATTATGATAGCAGACAGCATAGTAAAACATTATGATAGTAGGCAGCATAGTAAAACATTATGATAACAGGCAGCATAGTAAAACATTATGATAACAGGCAGCATAGTAAAACATTATGATAACAGGCAGCATAGTAAAACATTATGATAGTAGGCAGCATAGTAAAACATTATGATAGTAGGCAGCATAGTAAAACATTATGATAGTAGGCAGCATAGTAAAACATTATGATAACAGGCAGCATAGTAAAACATTATGATAACAGGCAGCATAGTAAAACATTATGATAACAGGCAGCATAGTAAAACATTATGATAGTAGGCAGCATAGTAAAACATTATGATAGTAGGCAGCATAGTAAAACATTATGATAGTAGGCAGCATAGTAAAACATTATGATAACAGGCAGCATAGTAAAACATTATGATAACAGGCAGCATAGTAAAACATTATGATAGTAGGCAGCATAGTAAAACATTATGATAGTAGGCAGCATAGTAAAACATTATGATAGTAGGCAGCATAGTAAAACATTATGATAACAGGCAGCATAGTAAAACATTATGATAACAGGCAGCATAGTAAAACATTATGATAACAGGCAGCATAGTAAAACATTATGATAGTAGACAGCATAGTAAAACATTATGATAACAGGCAGCATAGTAAAACATTATGATAACAGGCAGCATAGTAAAACATTATGATAGCAGGCAGCATAGTAAAACATTATGATAGTAGGCAGCATAGTAAAACATTATGATAGTAGGCAGCATAGTAAAACATTATGATAGTAGGCAGCATAGTAAAACATTATGATAGCAGGCAGCATAGTAAAACATTATGATAGTAGGCAGCATAGTAAAACATTATGATAGTAGGCAGCATAGTAAAACATTATGATAACAGGCAGCATAGTAAAACATTATGATAACAGGCAGCATAGTAAAACATTATGATAACAGGCAGCATAGTAAAACATTATGATAACAGGCAGCATAGTAAAACATTATGATAACAGGCAGCATAGTAAAACATTATGATAACAGGCAGCATAGTAAAACATTATGATAACAGGCAGCATAGTAAAACATTATGATAACAGGCAGCATAGTAAAACATTATGATAGTAGGCAGCATAGTAAAACATTATGATAACAGGCAGCATAGTAAAACATTATGATAGTAGGCAGCATAGTAAAACATTATGATAACAGGCAGCATAGTAAAACATTATGATAACAGGCAGCATAGTAAAACATTATGATAACAGGCAGCATAGTAAAACATTATGATAGTAGACAGCATAGTAAAACATTATGATAGTAGGCAGCATAGTAAAACATTATGATAGTAGGCAGCATAGTAAAACATTATGATAACAGGCAGCATAGTAAAACATTATGATAACAGGCAGCATAGTAAAACATTATGATAACAGGCAGCATAGTAAAACATTATGATAGTAGGCAGCATAGTAAAACATTATGATAACAGGCAGCATAGTAAAACATTATGATAACAGGCAGCATAGTAAAACATTATGATAACAGACAGCATAGTAAAACATTATGATAGTAGGCAGCATAGTAAAACATTATGATAGTAGGCAGCATAGTAAAACATTATGATAGTAGGCAGCATAGTAAAACATTATGATAGTAGGCAGCATAGTAAAACATTATGATAACAGGCAGCATAGTAAAACATTATGATAGTAGACAGCATAGTAAAACATTATGATAGTAGACAGCATAGTAAAACATTATGATAACAGGCAGCATAGTAATACATTATGATAGCAGGCTGCATAGTAAAACATTATGATAGTAGGCAGCATAGTAAAACATTATGATAGTAGACAGCATAGTAAAACATTATGATAGCAGGCAGCATAGTAAAACATTATGATAGTAGGCAGCATAGTAAAACATTATGATAGTAGACAGCATAGTAAAACATTATGATAACAGGCAGCATAGTAAAACATTATGATAGTAGACAGCATAGTAAAACATTATGATAACAGGCAGCATAGTAATACATTATGATAGCAGGCTGCATAGTAAAACATTATGATAGTAGGCAGCATAGTAAAACATTATGATAGTAGACAGCATAGTAAAACATTATGATAACAGGCAGCATAGTAAAACATTATGATAACAGGCAGCATAGTAATACATTGTGATAACAGGCAGCATAGTAAAACATTATGATAGTAGGCAGCATAGTAAAACATTATGATAGTAGGCAGCATAGTAAAACATTATGATAGTAGACAGCATAGTAAAACATTATGATAACAGGCAGCATAGTAAAACATTATGATAACAGGCAGCATAGTAATACATTGTGATAACAGGCAGCATAGTAAAACATTATGATAGTAGACAGCATAGTAAAACATTATGATAGTAGACAGCATAGTAAAACATTATGATAACAGGCAGCATAGTAAAACATTATGATAACAGGCAGCATAGTAAAACATTATGATAACAGGCAGCATAGTAATACATTGTGATAACAGGCAGCATAGTAAAACATTATGATAGTAGACAGCATAGTAAAACATTATGATAACAGGCAGCATAGTAAAACATTATGATAACAGGCAGCATAGTAATACATTGTGATAACAGGCAGCATAGTAAAACATTATGATAGTAGACAGCATAGTAAAACATTATGATAACAGGCAGCATAGTAAAACATTATGATAGCAGGCAGCATAGTAAAACATTATGATAACAGGCAGCATAGTAATACATTGTGATAACAGGCAGCATAGTAAAACATTATGATAGTAGACAGCATAGTAAAACATTATGATAGCAGGCAGCATAGTAATACATTATGATAGTAGGCAGCATAGTAAAACATTATGATAGTAGACAGCATAGTAAAACATTATGATAACAGGCAGCATAGTAAAACATTATGATAACAGGCAGCATAGTAAAACATTATGATAGTAAGCAGCATAGTAAAACATTATAATAGCAGGCAGCATAGTAAAACATTATGATAACAGGCAGCATAGTAAAACATTATGATAGTAGGCAGCATAGTAAAACATTATGATAGCAGGCAGCATAGTAAAACATTATGATAACAGGCAGCATAGTAAAACATTATGATAACAGGCAGCATAGTAAAACATTATGATAGTAGGCAGCATAGTAAAACATTATGATAGCAGGCAGCATAGTAAAACATTATGATAACAGGCAGCATAGTAAAACATTATGATAGTAGGCAGCATAGTAAAACATTATGATAGCAGGCAGCATAGTAAAACATTATGATAACAGGCAGCATAGTAAAACATTATGATAGTAGACAGCATAGTAAAACATTATGATAGCAGGCAGCATAGTAAAACATTATGATAGTAGGCAGCATAGTAAAACATTATGATAGTAGGCAGCATAGTAAAACATTATGATAACAGGCAGCATAGTAAAACATTATGATAGTAGGCAGCATAGTAAAACATTATGATAGTAGGCAGCATAGTAAAACATTATGATAGTAGGCAGCATAGTAAAACATTATGATAGTAGGCAGCATAGTAAAACATTATGATAGTAGGCAGCATAGTAAAACATTATGATAACAGGCAGCATAGTAAAACATTATGATAGTAGGCAGCATAGTAAAACATTATGATAGCAGGCAGCATAGTAAAACATTATGATAGTAGACAGCATAGTAAAACATTATGATAGTAGGCAGCATAGTAAAACATTATGATAGTAGGCAGCATAGTAAAACATTATGATAGTAGGCAGCATAGTAAAACATTATGATAGTAGGCAGCATAGTAAAACATTATGATAGTAGGCAGCATAGTAAAACATTATGATAGTCGACAGCATAGTAAAACATTATGATAACAGGCAGCATAGTAAAACATTGTGATAACAGGCAGCATAGTAAAACATTATGATAGTAGGCAGCATAGTAAAACATTATGATAGTCGACAGCATAGTAATACATTATGATAGTAGACAGCATAGTAAAACATTATGATAACAGGCAGCATAGTAAAACATTATGATAGTAGGCAGCATAGTAAAACATTATGATAGTAGGCAGCATAGTAAAACATTATGATAGTCGACAGCATAGTAAAACATTATGATAACAGGCAGCATAGTAAAACATTGTGATAACAGGCAGCATAGTAAAACATTATGATAGTAGGCAGCATAGTAAAACATTATGATAGTCGACAGCATAGTAAAACATTATGATAACAGGCAGCATAGTAAAACATTGTGATAACAGGCAGCATAGTAAAACATTATGATAGTAGGCAGCATAGTAAAACATTGTGATAACAGGCAGCATAGTAAAACATTATGATAGTAGGCAGCATAGTAAAACATTATGATAGCAGGCAGCATAGTAATACATTGTGATAACAGGCAGCATAGTAAAACATTATGATAACAGGCAGCATAGTAATACATTATGATAACACGCAGCATAGTAAAACATTATGATTAGCAGGCAGCATAGTAAAACATTATGATAGTAGGCAGCATAGTAAAACATTATGATAGTAGGCAGCATAGTAAAACATTATGATAGTAGGCAGCATAGTAAAACATTATGATAACAGGCAGCATAGTAAAACATTATGATAGTAGGCAGCATAGTAAAACATTATGATAGTAGGCAGCATAGTAAAACATTATGATAACAGGCAGCATAGTAAAACATTATGATAACAGGCAGCATAGTAAAACATTATGATAGTAGACAGCATAGTAAAACATTATGATAGTAGGCAGCATAGTAAAACATTATGATAGTAGGCAGCATAGTAAAACATTATGATAGTAGGCAGCATAGTAAAACATTATGATAGCAGGCAGCATAGTAAAACATTATGATAGTAGACAGCATAGTAAAACATTATGATAGTAGGCAGCATAGTAAAACATTATGATAGTAGGCAGCATAGTAAAACATTATGATAGTAGGCAGCATAGTAAAACATTATGATAACAGGCAGCATAGTAAAACATTATGATAACAGGCAGCATAGTAAAACATTATGATAGTAGACAGCATAGTAAAACATTATGATAGTAGGCAGCATAGTAAAACATTATGATAGTAGGCAGCATAGTAAAACATTATGATAGTAGGCAGCATAGTAAAACATTATGATAGTAGGCAGCATAGTAAAACATTATGATAGTAGGCAGCATAGTAAAACATTATGATAACAGGCAGCATAGTAAAACATTATGATAACAGGCAGCATAGTAAAACATTATGATAGTAGACAGCATAGTAAAACATTATGATAGTAGGCAGCATAGTAAAACATTATGATAGTAGGCAGCATAGTAAAACATTATGATAGTAGGCAGCATAGTAAAACATTATGATAGTAGACAGCATAGTAAAACATTATGATAGTAGGCAGCATAGTAAAACATTATGATAGTAGGCAGCATAGTAAAACATTATGATAGTAGGCAGCATAGTAAAACATTATGATAACAGGCAGCATAGTAAAACATTATGATAGTAGGCAGCATAGTAAAACATTATGATAGTAGGCAGGATAGTAAAACATTATGATAACAGGCAGCATAGTAAAACATTATGATAACAGGCAGCATAGTAATACATTGTGATAACAGGCAGCATAGTAAAACATTATGATAGTAGACAGCATAGTAAAACATTATGATAACAGGCAGCATAGTAAAACATTATGATAGTAGGCAGCATAGTAAAACATTATGATAGTAGGCAGCATAGTAAAACATTATGATAGTAGGCAGCATAGTAAAACATATGATAGTAGGCAGCATAGTAAAACATTATGATAGTAGGCAGCATAGTAAAACATTATGATAGTAGGCAGCATAGTAAAACATTATGATAGTAGGCAGCATAGTAAAACATTATGATAGTAGGCAGCATAGTAAAACATATGATAGTAGGCAGCATAGTAAAACATTATGATAGTAGGCAGCATAGTAAAACATTATGATAGTAAGCAGCATAGTAAAACATTATGATAGTAAGGCAGCATAGTAAAACATTATGATAGTAGGCAGCATAGTAAAACATTATGATAGTAGGCAGCATAGTAAAACATTATGATAGTAGGCAGCATAGTAAAACATTATGATAACAGGCAGCATAGTAATACATTGTGATAACAGGCAGCATAGTAAAACATTATGATAGTAGGCAGCATAGTAAAACATTATGATAGTAGGCAGCATAGTAAAACATTATGATAGTAGGCAGCATAGTAAAACATTATGATAGTAGGCAGCATAGTAAAACATTATGATAACAGGCAGCATAGTAAAACATTATGATAGTAGGCAGCATAGTAAAACATTATGATAGTAGGCAGCATAGTAAAACATTATGATAGTAGACAGCATAGTAAAACATTATGATAGTAGACAGCATAGTAAAACATTATGATAGTAGACAGCATAGTAAAACATTATGATAGTAGACAGCATAGTAAAACATTATGATAGTAGACAGCATAGTAAAACATTATGATAACAGGCAGCATAGTAAAACATTATGATAACAGGCAGCATAGTAATACATTGTGATAACAGGCAGCATAGTAAAACATTATGATAACAGGCAGCATAGTAATACATTATGATAACAGGCAGCATAGTAAAACATTATGATAGTAGGCAGCATAGTAAAACATTATGATAGTAGACAGCATAGTAAAACATTATGATAACAGGCAGCATAGTAATACATTGTGATAACAGGCAGCATAGTAAAACATTATGATAGTAGGCAGCATAGTAAAACATTATGATAGTAGGCAGCATAGTAAAACATTATGATAGTAGGCAGCATAGTAAAACATTATGATAGTAGACAGCATAGTAAAACATTATGATAGCAGGCAGCATAGTAAAACATTATGATAACAGGCAGCATAGTAATACATTGTAGATAACAGGCAGCATAGTAAAACATTATGATAGTAGGCAGCATAGTAAAACATTATGATAGTAGGCAGCATAGTAAAAACATTATGATAGTAGGCAGCATAGTAAAACATTATGATAACAGGCAGCATAGTAAAACATTATGATAGTAGGCAGCATAGTAAAACATTATGATAGTAGGCAGCATAGTAAAACATTATGATAGTAGGCAGCATAGTAAAACATTATGATAGTAGGCAGCATAGTAATACATTGTGATAACAGGCAGCATAGTAAAACATTATGATTAGCAGGCAGCATAGTAAAACATTATGATTAGCAGGCAGCATAGTAAAACATTATGATAGTAGGCAGCATAGTAAAACATTATGATAGTAGGCAGCATAGTAAAACATTATGATAACAGGCAGCATAGTAAAACATTATGATAACAGGCAGCATAGTAAAACATTATGATAACAGGCAGCATAGTAAAACATTATGATAGCAGGCAGCATAGTAAAACATTATGATAACAGGCAGCATAGTAAAACATTATGATAGTAGGCAGCATAGTAAAACATTATGATAGCAGGCAGCATAGTAAAACATTATGATAGTAGGCAGCATAGTAAAACATTATGATAACAGGCAGCATAGTAAAACATTATGATAGCAGGCAGCATAGTAAAACATTATGATAACAGGCAGCATAGTAGGCAGCATAGTAAAACATTATGATAGGCAGATAGTAAAACATTATGATAACAGGCAGCATAGTAAAACATTATGATAGCAGGCAGCATAGTAAAACATTATGATAACAGGCAGCATAGTAAAACATTATGATAGTAGGCAGCATAGTAAAACATTATGATAGTAGGCAGCATAGTAAAACATTATGATAACAGGCAGCATAGTAAAACATTATGATAACAGACAGTATACAAGGACATTGGCAGCAGGAAGGACTGGTGAAAATGACACCCTTGGACTACCAGAAAGAGTAGCTGGACCCACTCTCACTTCTGCCTCTATCCCTCCATATCTAAGATAGAGACTGTCGTTGTGTGGACACTGCCAGGCTCCACACAGGCTGGTGTCTGTAGATACTGGTGGATGCTTCCTATTCCCTATGTTGTGCACTACATTTGACCAGAGCCCTATGTTGCCCTGGTCAACAGTAGTGCACTATAAAGAGATTAGGGTGTCATTTGGGACCTCTATTGATGCTGCTAGGCTAGCTACGGGATGGTCTCTGTGGATACTGCTAGGCTAGCTACAGGATGGTCTCTGTGGATACTGCTTGGCTAGCTACAGGATGGTCTCTCTGGATACTGTTAGGCTAGCTGCAGGATGGTCTCTGTGGATACTGCTAGGCTAGCTACGGGATGGTCTCTGTGGATACTGCTAGGCTAATTACAGGATGGTCTCTGTGGATACTTCTAGGCTAGCTACAGGATGGTTTCTGTGGATACTTCTAGGCTATCTACAGGATGGTTTCTGTGGATACTTCTAGGCTAGCTACATGATGGTTTCTGTGGATACTGCTAGCCACAGGATGGTATCTGTGGATGCCGCTAGGCTAGCTACAGGATGGTATCTATGAATACTGCTAGGCTAGCTACAGAGATGGTATCTGTGGATACTGCTAGGCTAATTACAGGATGGTCTCTGTGGATACTTCTAGGCTAGCTACAGGATGGTCTCTGTGGATACTTCTAGGCTAGCTACAGGATGGTCTCTGTGGATACTTCTAGGCTAGCTGCAGGATGGTCTCTGTGGATACTGCTATGCTAATTACAGGGTGGTCTCTATGAATACTGCTAGGCTAGCTACAGGATAGTATCTATGAATACTGCTAGGCTAGCTACAGGATGGTCTCTGTGGATACTGTTAGGCTAGCTGCATGATGGTCTCTGTGGATACTGCTAGGCTAGCTACAGGATGGTCTCTGTGGATACTGCTAGGCTAGCTACAGGATGGTATCTGTGGATACTGCTAGGCTAGCTACAGACTGTACACCTTCCTGATTCCTGACAACTCTCCTCCTCAGGGTTAGTTGGCGAAGGCTAATGCATTGCATTGAAGCCTTAGATACCTGACATTTGGCAAAATGTTGGTGCTCTTGAAAGGTTGCAGAGTTCAAGGTAGGCAGGGAGCTGTACTCCTCCTCCCTGTCAAATCAAATAACAGAATGGGAGGAACAAATCAAACTGGGATTTCAACTTAACTAAATGACCAAAATGTAAACTACATGGTTGAATCCTCTCCAACATAGACACCTCTTAAATGGACTGTCACGTTCTGACCTTAGTTCTTTTATTATGGGGCGGCAGGGTAGTCTAGTGGTTAGAGTGTAGAGGTGGCAGGTAGCCTAGTGGTTAGAGTGTAGAGGTGGCAGGGTAGCCTAGTGGTTAGAGTGTAGAGGTGGCAGAGTAGCCTAGTGGTTAGAGTGTAGAGGTGGCAGGGTAGCCTAGTGGTTAGAGCATTGGACTAGTAACCAAAGGTTGCAAGTTCAAATCCCCGAGCTGACAAGGTACAAAAATCTGTCTTTCTGCCCTTGAACAGGCAGTTAACCCACTGTTCCTAGGCCGTCATTGAAAATAAGAATTTGTTCTTAACTGACTTGCCTGGTTAAATAAAGGTAAAATGTCAGGGTGTGAGTTGGGTGGGTTTGTCTATGTTCCGTTTTCTATGTTGTGTGTTTTGTGTTTGGCCTGGTATGGTTCTCAATCAGAGGCAGGTGTCGTTAGTTGTCTCTGATGGAGAATCATACTTAGGTAGCCTTTTCCCACCTGTGTTTCGTGGGGTGTTTATTTTCTGTTCTGTGTTTGTATTTCAACGTTCCGGACTGTTTTCGTTTCGTTCTCGTGTTTTGTTGGAGTATTCGTTTTTCATTAAAAGAGATAATGAATACTTACCCACGCTGCACCTTGGTCCTCCTCTCTCTCTCCCAACGATGAACGTTACATGGACATAGAATTAAAATCAGAATGGTACTGATCCAATCAAGAGAGTTTTTTGCAGCAGACCTGCATGACAGTACAGTGACTCCCTGATCAATTTGTGGAGCGACTGATTGAGATGAATCTCTGTACGCTTCTGTCAGCTGTGCATCTTTACTCCTACAGGACTGGAAGCCAAAGCTTGTATATACAAACAGAACTACAGGAGCATGACAAACCTTATACCCAATAACCAGGAGAAATCATAACTACTAAAGCAGTGAAGAAAGTTAGACAAACAGTCATGTATACAAACAGAATTACACGAGCATGACAAACCTTATACCCAATAACCAGGAG
>NW_026284842.1:0-2403 GCF_023373465.1 Oncorhynchus keta | reverse complement strand
CCTACAATGTATAAAATAGTAAAAATAAAGAAAAAACCTTGAATGAGTAGGTGTGTCCAAACTTTTGACTGGTACTGTAGCTGAAGTCACCATTGGCTTCATTAACTTACTGAATTTATTCTCGTAATTGTAGGCTAGGCTACCAGCTGATAGATTATTTGAAATATGATTGCAACAGTCGGCCTACCTACACAATAATATCATATGGGGTTATTGACCACAATCGATTGAATGAATAATAAAAAGTAATGAATACATTTGGCCATGGGGAGATCACAGCGCATGGAAGAAAACAGCGCTGCAGGAAGTGCTGCAGATTCATTCAAATACATTTGCCAAATTCTATAATGACAGGAATAGCAGGAAATTGTTTTAGAAAAGGCCATTTTTTTCAGAACCACAAACCCATGGTCTTCAGGACTGAGCCCCGATTGTTATGAAACTCTGGTGACGGCCCTGACGACAGAGTTCCAGTTCCCGCCAATATCCAGCAACTTGGCACAGCCATTGACGAGTGGGACAACATTCCACAGGCCACAATCAACAGCCTGATCAACTCTATGAGAAGGAGATGTGTTGCGCTGCATGAGGCAAATAGTGGTCACACCAGATACTGACTAGTTTTCTTATACACGCCCCTACCCTTTTTAAAATGTATCTGTGATCAACAGATGCATGTCTGTATTCCCAGTCGTGAAATCCATAGATTAGAGACTAATGGATTTGCTTCTATTGACTGATTTCCTCATATGAACTGTATGTAACTCAGTAAAATCTTTGAAATTGTTGCCTGTAGCGTTTATATTTTTGTTCAGTATATTTTATTGTGCAATTCATGGAACCTATAGAACCGTTAGAACCACTCCATAGGCTGTCTGTTAACCATGTGGAACCCATAGAACCGTTAGAACCACTCCATAGGCTGTCTGTTAACCATGTGGAACCCTTAGAACCACACCATAAGCTGTCTGTTATTCACATGGAACCCATAGAACCATTAGAACTACACCATAGGCTGCCTGTTATTCACAAGGAAACGGAAGTAGTGAAATCACTACATCAAATCGTGTTACTTTCCAGCCATTGTGTGCTTGTTATCAGAATGCAAGGTGCTACGCATTAGTTAACCTCCCATAGTCAGTGGAAGGTTAAAGTCAATGAACAATTCAAAGTCATCAAATGACGACTGTGTTGCATGCCATAAAAGAGAGGGAGGGATGAAGGAGAGAAGAGGAGTAAGGACATGGATAGGCAAACAAGAAGAAGATGAAAAGAGCTAAACCTGGGAATGAAAGAGGCTAAACCTGGGAATGAAAGAGCTAAACCTGGGAATGAAAGGCTAAACCTGGGAATGAAAGAGCTAAACCTGGAAATGAAAGAGCTAAACCTGGGAATGAAAAGAGCTAAACCTGGGAATGAAATGCTAAACCTGGGAATGAAAGAGCTAAACCTGGGAATGAAAGAGCTAAACCTGGGAATGAAATAGCTAAACCTGGGAATGAAAGAGCTAAACCTGGAAATGAAAGAGCTAAACCTGGGAATGAAAGAGCTAAACCTGGGAATGAAAGAGCTAAACCTGGGAATGAAAGAGCTAAACCTGGGAATGAAATAGCTAAACCTGGGAATGAAAGAGCTAAACCTGGAAATGAAAGAGCTAAACCTGGGAATGAAAGAGCTAAACCTGGGAATGAAAGAGCTAAACCTGGGAATGAAAGAGCTAAACCTGGGAATGAAAGAGCTAAACCTGGGAATGAAATAGCTAAATCTGGGAACCTCCATCGGAAAACGATAAATAGAGAATATATATATATAGAGAGAGAGACAGAGATATATATATATATATATAGAGAGAGAGAGATATAGAGAGAGACAGAGAGAGAGAGAGAGAGAGAGAGAGAGACAGACAGAGACAGAGACAGAGAGAGAGAGACAGACAGAGAGAGAGACAGAGACAGAGAGAGAGAGAGACAGAGACAGAGAGAGACAGAGACAGAGAGAGACAGAGAGAGAGACAGAGACAGAGACAGAGACAGAGACAGAACAGAGAGACAGAGAGAAGAGACAGAGACAGAGAGAGACAGAGAGACAGAGACAGAGAGAGAGACAGAGAGAGAGAGAGACAGAGAGAGAGAGAGAGACAGAGAGAGAGAGAGAGAAGAGATTAGATACAGAGAGAGAGAGAAGAGAGAGAGAGAGAGAGACAGAGAGAGAGAGAGAGGGAGTAAAGAGAGTAAAGGAAAGAATAAGCGAGACATTTACATTTGAGTCATTAAGCAGATGTATCCAAGAGGTGTAAAGGAATAGAGAGAGAGAGAGAGAGAGAGAGAGAGAGAGAGAGAGAGAGAGCAAACAGAAGAATAAGGGAAAGAGAGTAAATGAAAGAATAAGTGAGAGAGAAGAGAG
>NW_026284841.1:0-487 GCF_023373465.1 Oncorhynchus keta | reverse complement strand
GTCCCCTGTTGGTACCATGAGTACTCTGTGCCTCTTGGATTGTCCTTTCAGTGTAGAATGTGTAACCCGGTGTTTGTTTATTCAGCATGCAGCCTGGGAAGGAACTCTGTCTTTCTCTCTCTCTCTCTCTCTCTCTCTCTCTCTCTCTCTCTCTCTCTCTCTCTCTCTCTCTCTCTCTCTCTCTCTCTCTCTCTCTCTCTGTCTCTGTCTCTCTGTCTACTCTCTCTCTCTCTCTCTCTCTCTCTCCTCTCTCTCTCTCTCTCTCTCTCTCTCTCTCTCTCTCGGTGCATGCTGGGTGTTTTTGGAGTTTGAGTGTTTGGTGTGGAAAGCTCTATCCTAACTAACTTTCTTGATTCTATTCTTTTCTTTACATGTTATTTTCTATGGTGGAGGGTTAATGCAATATTTGTTTTTAGCGGTATCCAAAGTTTCTTTTTCAAAGTTAGGGTGGAAGAGGACAGAGTAACATTCCGGGGGTTGCAGAGGT
>NW_026284840.1:0-837 GCF_023373465.1 Oncorhynchus keta | reverse complement strand
GGAAACCAACAATAGTGTATGGGCCATAAAGCTGAGAGGAAACCAACAATAGTGTATGGGCCATAAAGCTGAGAGGAAACCAACAATAGTGTATGGGCCATAAAGCTGAGAGGAAACCAACAATAGTGTATGGGCCATAAAGCTGAGAGGAAACCAACAATAGTGTATGGGCCATAAAGCTGAGAGGAAACCAACAATAGTGTATGGGCCATAAAGCTGAGAGGAAACCAACAATAGTGTATGGGCCATAAAGCTGAGAGGAAACCAACAATAGTGTATGGGCCATAAAGCTGAGAGGAAACCAACAATAGTGTATGGGCCATAAAGCTGAGAGGAAACCAACAATAGTGTATGGGCCATAAAGCTGAGAGGAAACCAACAATAGTGTATGGGCCATAAAGCCCAACAATAGTGTATGGGCCATAAAGCTGAGAGGAAACCAACAATAGTGTATGGGCCATAAAGCTGAGAGGAAACCAACAATAGTGTATGGGCCATAAAGCTGAGTGTATGGGCCATAAAGGGAAACCAACAATAGTGTATGGGCCATAAAGTGTATGGGCCATGAGAGGAAACCAACAATAGTGTATGGGCCATAAAGCTGAGAGGAAACCAACAATAGTGTATGGGCCATAAAGCTGAGAGGAAACCAACAATAGTGTATGGGCCATAAAGCTGAGAGGAAACCAACAATAGTGAATAAAGCTGAGAGGAAACCAACAATAGTGTATGGGCCATAAAGCTGAGGGGAAACCAACAATAGTGTATGGGCCATAAAGCTGAGAGGAAACCAACAATAGTGTATGGGCCATAAAGCTGAGAGGAAACCAACAATAG
>NW_026284839.1:20000-46268 GCF_023373465.1 Oncorhynchus keta | reverse complement strand
CTACTGTGCTGTGTGGTACTGTGTCCACCTACTGTGCTGTGTGGTACTGTGTCCACCTACTGTGCTGTGTGGGTACTGTGTCAACCTACTGTGCTGTGTGGTACTGTGTCAACCTACTGTGCTGTGTGTGGTACTGTGTCAACCTACTGTGCTGTGTGGTACTGTGTCAACCTACTGTGCTGTGTGGTACTGTGTCCACCTACTGTGCTGTGTGGTACTGTGTCCACCTACTGTGCTGTGTGGTACTGTGTCCACCTACTGTGCTGTGTGGTACTGTGTCCACCTACTGTGCTGTGTGGTACTGTGTCCACCTACTGTGCTGTGTGGTACTGTGCCACCTGTGCTGGTACTGTGTCCACCTACTGTGCTGTGGTACTGTGTCCACCTACTGTGCTGTGTGGTACTGTGTCCACCTACTGTGCTGTGTGGTACTGTGTCCACCTACTGTGCTGTGTGGTACTGTGTCCACCTACTGTGCTGTGTGGTACTGGGTCCACCTACTGTGCTGTGTGGTACTGTGTCCACCTACTGTGCTGTGGTACTGTGTCCACCTACTGTGCTGTGTGGTACTGTGTCCACCTACTGTGCTGTGTGGTACTGTGACCATCTACTGTGCTGTGTGGTACTGTGTCCACCTACTGTGCTGTGTGGTACTGTGTCCACCTACTGTGCTGTGTGGTACTGGGTCCACCTGCTGTGCTGTGTGGTACTGTGTCCACCTGCTGTGCTGTGTGGTACTGTGTCCACCTACTGTGCTGTGTGGTACTGTGTCCACCTACTGTGCTGTGTGGTACTGGGTCCACCTGCTGTGCTGTGTGGTACTGTGTCCACCTACTGTGCTGTGTGGTACTGTGTCCACCTACTGTGCTGTGTGGTACTGGGTCCACCTGCTGTGCTGTGTGTACTGTGTCCACCTACTGTGCTGTGTGGTACTGTGTCCACCTGCTGTGCTGTGTGGTACTGTGTCCACTACTGTGCTGTGTGGTACTGTGTCCACCTACTGTGCTGTGTGGTACTGTGTCCACCTACTGTGCTGTGTGGTACTGTGTCCACCTACTGTGCTGTGTGGTACTGTGTCCACCTACTGTGCTGTGTGGTACTGTGTCCACCTACTGTGCTGTGTGGTACTGTGTCCACCTACTGTGCTGTGTGGTACTGTGTCCACCTACTGTGCTGTGTGGTACTGTGTCAACCTACTGTGCTGTGTGGTACTTTGTCATACATACCACCAACAAACATCTATATACCACTATTACACACCACCATCTATATACCACTATTACATACCACCATCTATATACCACTATTACACACCACCATCTATATACCACTATTACATACCACCATCTATATACCACTATTACACACCACCATCTATATACCACTATTACACACCACCAACTATATACCACTATTACACACCGCCATCTAACATCTATATACCACTATTACACACCACCATCTATATACCACTATTACACACCACCATCTATATACCACTATTACACACCACCATCTATATACCACTATTACATACCACCATCTATATACCACTATTACACACCACCATCTATATACCACTATTACATACCACCATCTATATACCACTATTACACACCACCATCTATATACCACTATTACATACCACCATCTATATACCACTATTACATACCACCATCTATATACCACTATTACATACCACCATCTATATACCACTATTACACACCACCATCTATATACCACTATTACATACCACCATCTATATACCACTATTACATACCACCATCTATATACCACTATTACACACCACCATCTATATACCACTATTACACACCACCATCTATATACCACTATTACACACCACCATCTATATACCACTATTACACCCACCATCTATATACCACTATTACACACCACCATCTATATACCACTATTACACACCACCATCTATATACCACTATTACATACCACCATCTATATACCACTATTACATACCACCATCTATCTATATACCACTATTACATACCACCATCTATATACCACTATTACATACCCCTATCTATATACCACTATTACACACCACCATCTATATACCACTATAACATACCACCATCTATATACCACTATTACACACCCCCATCTATATACCACTATTACACACCACCATCTATATACCACTATTACACACCACCATCTATATACCACTATTACACACCACCATCTATATACCACTATTACATACCACCATCTATATACCACTATTACACACCACCATCTATATACCACTATTACACACCACTATTACACACCACCATCTATATACCACTATTACATACCACCATCTATATACCACTATTACATACCCCCATCTATATACCACTATTAATACCACCAACTATATACCACTATTACATACCCCCATCTATATACCACTATTACACACCACCATCTATATACCACTATTACATACCACCATCTATATACCACTATTACATACCACCATCTATATACCACTATTACACACCACCATCTATATACCACTATTACACACCACTATCTATATACCACCATCTATATACCACTATTACACACCACCATCTATATACCACTATTACACCCCCCATCTATATACCACTATTACATACCCCATCTATATACCACTATTACATACCACCAACTATATACCACTATTACACACCACCATCTATATACCACTATTACACACCACCATCTATATACCACTATTACATACCACCATCTATATACCACTATTACACAACACCATCTATATACCACTATTACATACCACCATCTATATACCACTATTACACACCACCATCTATATACCACTATTACATACCACCATCTATATACCACTATTACATACCACCATCTATATACCACTATTACATACCACCATCTATATACCACTATTACATACCCCCATCTATATACCACTATTACATACCACCATCTATATACACCATCTATATACCACTATTACATACCACCATCTATATACCACTATTACACACCACCATCTATATACCACTATTACATACCACCATCTATATACCACTATTACATACCACCATCTATATACCAATATTACATACCACCATCTATATACCACTATTACATACCACCATCTATATACCACTATTACACACCACCATCTAACATCTATATACCACTATTACATACCACCATCTATATACCACTATTACATACCACCATCTATATACCACTATTACATACCACCATCTAACATCTATATACCACTATAACATACCACCATCTATATACCACTATTACATACCACCATCTAACATCTATATACCACTATTACACATCACCATCTATATACCACTATTACATACCACCATCTAACATCTATATACCACTATTACACATCACCATCTATATACCACTATTACAAACCACTATCTATATACCACTATTACATACCCCCATCTATATACCACTATTACATACCACTATCTATATACCACTATTACATACCCCCATCTATATACCACTATTACACACCACCATCTATATACCACTATTACACACCACCATCTATATACCACTATTACATACCACCATCTATATACCACTATTACATACCCCAACTATATACCACTATTACACACCACCATCTATATACCACTATAACACACCACCAACTATATACCACTATTACACACCACCATCTATATACCACTATTACATACCACCATCTATATACCACTATTACATACCACCATCTATATACCACCATCTATATACCACTATTACATACCACCATCTATATACCACTATTACATACCCCCATCTATATACCACTATTACATACCACCATCTAAATACCACCATCTATATACCACTATTACATACCCCCATCTATATACCACTATTACACACCACCATCTATATACCACTATTACATACCACCATCTATATACCACTATTACATACCCCCATCTATATACCACTATTACATACCACCATCTATATACCACCATCTATATACCACTATTACATACCACCATCTATATACCACTATTACACACCACCATCTAACATCTATATACCACTATTACACACCACCATCTAACATATATACCACTATTATATACCACCATCTATATACCACTATTACATATCACCATCTATATACCACTATTATATACCACCATCTATATACCACTATTACATACCACCATCTAACATCTATATACCACTATTACATACCACCATCTATATACCACTATTACATACCACCATCTATATACCACCATCGATATACCACTATAACACACCACCAACTATATACCACTATTACACACCACCATCTATATACCACTATTACATACAACCATCTATATACCACTATTACATACCACCATCTATATACCACTATAACACACCACCAACTATATACCACTATAACACACCACCAACTATATACCACTATTACACACCACCAACTATATACCACTATAACATACACACCACCATCTATATACCACTATTACACACCACTATCTATATACCACCATCTATATACCACCATTATACACCACCATCTATATACCACTATTACACCCCCCATCTATATACCACTATTACATACCCCCATCTATATACCACTATTAATACCACCAACTATATACCACTATTACATACCCCATCTATATACCACTATTACATACCACCATCTATATACCACTATTACATACCACCATCTATATACCACTATTACATACCACCATCTATATACCACTATTACATACCACCATCTATATACCACTATTACACACCACTATCTATATACCACCATCTATATACCACTATTACACACCACCATCTATATACCACTATTACATACCACCATCTATATACCACTATTACATACCCCCATCTATATACTATATACCACCAACTATATACCACTATTACACACCACCATCTATATACCACTATTACATACCACCATCTATATACCACTATTACATACCACCATCTATATACCACTATTACACAACCATCTATATACCACTATTACATACCACCATCTATATACCACTATTACATACCACCATCTATATACCACTATTACATACCACCATCTATATACCACTATTACATACCACCATCTAACATCTATATACCACTATTACATACCACCATCTATATACCACTATTACATACCCCCATCTATATACCACTATTACATACCACCATCTATATACCACCATCTATATACCACTATTACATACCACCATCTATATACCACTATTACATACCACCATCTATATACCACTATTACATACCACCATCTATATACCACTATTACATACCACCATCTATATACCACTATTACATACCCCCATCTATATACCACTATTACATACCACCATCTATATACCACTATTACATACCACCATCTATATACCACTATTACATACCACCATCTATATACCACTATTACATACCACCATCTATATACCACTATTACATACCACCATCTAACATCTATATACCACTATTACATACCACCATCTATATACCACTATTACATACCACCATCTAACATCTATATACCACTATTACATACCACCATCTATATACCACTATTACATACCACCATCTAACATCTATATACCACTATTACATACCACCATCTATATACCACTATTACATACCACCATCTATATACCACTATTACATACCACCATCTATATACCACTATTACATACCACCATCTAACATCTATATACCACTATTACATACCACCATCTATATACCACCATCTATATACCACTATTACACACCACCATCTATATACCACTATTACATACCACCATCTATATACCACTATTACATACCCCAACTATATACCACTATTACACACCACCATCTATATACCACTATTACACACCACCAACTATATACCACTATTACACACCACCATCTATATACCACTATTACATACCACCATCTATATACCACTATTACATACCACCATCTATATACCACCATCCATATACCACTATTACATACCACCATCTATATACCACTTTTACATACCCCCAACTATATACCACTATTACATACCACCATCTATATACCACCATCTATATACCACTATTACATACCACCATCTATATACCACTATTACACACCACCATCTATATACCACTATTACATACCACCATCTATATACCACTATTACATACCCCCATCTATATACCACTATTACATACCACCATCTATATACCACCATCTATATACCACTATTACATACCACCATCTATATACCACTATTACACACCACCATCTATCTATATACCACTATTACACACCACCATCTAACATCTATATACCACTATTACATACCACCATCTATATACCACTATTACATACCACCATCTATATACCACTATTACATACCACCATCTATATACCACTATTACACACCACCATCTAACATCTATATACCACTATTACATACCACCATCTATATACCACTATTACATACCACCATCTAACATCTATATACCACTATTACATACCACCATCTATATACCACTATTACATACCACCATCTATATACCACTATTACATACCACCATCTATATACCACTATTACATACCACCATCTATATACCACTATTACATACCACCAACTATATACCACTATTACACACCACCATCTATATACCACTATTACACACCACCAACTATATACCACTATTACACACCACCATCTATATACCACTATTACATACCACCATCTATATACCACTATTACACACCACCATCTATATACCACTATAACACACCACCAACTATATACCACTATAACACACCACCAACTATATACCACTATTACACACCACCAACTATATACCACTATAACACACCACCAACTATATACCACTATTACACACCACCATCTATATACCACTATAACACACCACCATCTATATACCACTATTACACACCACCAACTATATACCACTATTACATACCACCATCTATATACCACTATTACACACCACCATCTATATACCACCATGTATATACCACTATAACACACCCCCATCTATATACCACCATCTATATACCACCATCTATATACCACTATTACACACCACCATCTATATACCACTATTACATACCCCCATCTATATACCACTATTACATACCACCATCTATATACCACTATTACATACCACCATCTATATACCACTATTACATACCACCATCTATATACCACTATTACACACCACCATCTATATACCACTATTACACACCACCATCTATATACCACTATTACACACCACCATCTATATACCACTATTACACACCACCATCTATATACCACTATTACATACCACCATCTATATACCACTATTACATACCACCATCTATATACCACTATTACACACCACCATCTAACATCTATATACCACTATTACATACCACCATCTATATACCACTATTACACACCACCAACTATATACCACTATTACATACCACCATCTATATACCACTATTACACACCACCATCTATATACCACTATTACATACCACCATCTATATACCACTATTACATACCACCATCTATATACCACTATTACATACCCCCAACTATATACCACTATTACATACCACCATCTATATACCACTATTACACACCACCAACTATATACCACTATTACACACCACCATCTATATACCACTATTACATACCCCATCTAACATCTATATACCACTATAACATACCACCATCTATATACCACTATTACATACCACCATCTATATACCACTATTACATACCCCATCTAACATCTATATACCACTATAACATACCACCATCTATATACCACTATAACATACCACCATCTATATACCACTATTACATACCACCATCTATATACCACTATTACATACCACCATCTATATACCACTATTACATACCACCATCTATATACCACTATTACACACCACCATCTATATACCACTATTACATACCCCCATCTATATACCACTATTACATACCACCATCTATATACCACTATTACACAGAACCATCTATATACCACCATCTATATACCACTATTACATACCACCATCTATATACCACTATTACATACCACCATCTATATACCACTATTACATACCACCATCTATATACCACCATCTATATACCACTATTACATACCACCATCTATATACCACTATTACACACCACCATCTATATACCACTATTACATACCACCATCTATATACCACTATTACATACCACCATCTATATACCACTATTACATACCACCATCTATATACCACTATTACATACCACCATCTATATACCACTATTACATACCACCATCTATATACCACTATTACATACCACCATCTATATACCACTATTACATACCACCATCTATATACCACTATTACATACCACCATCTATATACCACTATTACATACCACCATCTATATACCACTATTACACACCACCATCTATATACCACTATTACACACCACCATCTATATACCACTATTACATACCACCATCTATATACCACTATTACATACCACCATCTATATACCACTATTACATACCCCCATCTATATACCACTATTACATACCACCATCTATATACCACTATTACATACCACCATCTATATACCACTATTACATACCACCATCTATATACCACTATTACATACCACCATCTATATACCACTATTACATACCACCATCTATATACCACTATTACATACCACCATCTATATACCACTATTACATACCACCATCTATATACCACTATTACATACCACCATCTATATACCACTATTACATACCACCATCTATATACCACTATTACACACCACCATCTATATACCACTATTACATACCACCATCCATATACCACTATTACATACCACCATCTATATACCACTATTACATACCACCATCTATATACCACTATTACATACCCCCAACTATATACCACTATTTCTGACTTCATAATTCATAATGGTGACGTTAATTGACTGATATTATCTCATAGAACAAAACCTATAAGATTTCCTAAGCCTGTGTTTACCTCAGACATTATTTTTGGGCGTTTCTCCCAAAACCATAATCTTTCCCCATTCATTTTCGCCATAGGAATGGCTGAACGAACCAGAGGGAACTCGCATAAGGGTTTTAACCTGGCAACGTCTATAAAAACCAGTACCTATTACTTGGGGTCCTTGGAGTATCACCTTTCCAATCATCTCTGTTTTCTCCTCTTATTAGATGGCGCTGTTTCATGGTTTCAAGTCTGGGACAGTAAGTGACCGGTATGTTGGTAAACAGCGCCACCCAGTGGACTAGACTGAACGTGCATCTAGTGGTCTGGAATGTCACAAACAGCAAACAACAATAAAATGTTTAAACAAAATAATACATTGAAAACAAAGGACATCAAGGACAAGTGAAACCATAACAGCAATGCCAACTGTATATGTTTTGTGTGAATGTCTGGCACTATTACATGTATGTGTGTGTGCATGTCTGGCACTATTACATGTATGTGTGTGTGCATGTCTGGCACTATTACATGTATGTGTGTGTGCATGTCTGGCACTATTACATGTATGTGTGTGTGCATGTCTGGCACTATTACATGTATGTGTGTGTGCATGTCTGGCACTATTACATGTATGTGTGTGCATGTCTGGCACTATTACATGTATGTGTGTGTGCATGTCTGGCACTATTAGATGTATGTGTGTGTGCATGTCTGGCACTATTACATGTATGTGTGTGCATGTCTGGCACTATTACATGTATGTGTGTGCATGTCTGGCACTATTACATGTATGTGTGTGCATGTCTGGCACTATTACATGTATGTGTGTGCATGTCTGGCACTATTACATGTATGTGTGTGCATGTCTGGTACTATTACATGTACGTGTGTGTGCATGTCTGGTACTATTACATGTATGTGTGTGTGCATGTCTGGCACTATTACATGTATGTGTGTGTGCATGTCTGGCACTATTACATGTATGTGTGTGTGCATGTCTGGCACTATTACATGTATGTGTGTGTGCATGTCTGGCACTATTACATGTATGTGTGTGTGCATGTCTGGCACTATTACATGTATGTGTGTGTGCATGTCTGGCACTATTACATGTATGTGTGTGTGCATGTCTGGCACTATTAGATGTATGTGTGTGTGCATGTCTGGCACTATTACATGTATGTGTGTGCATGTCTGGCACTATTACATGTATGTGTGTGCATGTCTGGTACTATTACATGTACGTGTGTGTGTGCATGTCTGGCACTATTACATGTATGTGTGTGTGCATGTCTGGCACTATTACATGTATGTGTGTGTGCATGTCTGGCACTATTACATGTATGTGTGTGTGCATGTCTGGCACTATTACATGTATGTGTGTGTGCATGTCTGGCACTATTACATGTATGTGTGTGCATGTCTGGCACTATTAGATGTATGTGTGTGTGCATGTCTGGCACTATTACATGTATGTGTGTGCATGTCTGGCACTATTACATGTATGTGTGTGCATGTCTGGCACTATTACATGTATGTGTGTGCATGTCTGGCACTATTACATGTATGTGTGTGCATGTCTGGTACTATTACATGTACGTGTGTGTGCATGTCTGGCACTATTACATGTATGTGTGTGCATGTCTGGTACTATTACATGTATGTGTGTGTGCATGTCTGGCACTATTACATGTATGTGTGTGTGCATGTCTGGCACTATTACATGTATGTGTGTGAATGTCTGGCACTATTACATGTATGTGTGTGTGCATGTCTGGCACTATTACATGTATGTGTGTGTGCATGTCTGGCACTATTACATGTATGTGTGTGCATGTCTGGCACTATTACATGTATGTGTGTGTGCATGTCTGGCACTATTACATGTATGTGTGTGCATGTCTGGCACTATTACATGTATGTGTGTGTGCATGTCTGGCACTATTACATGTATGTGTGTGCATGTCTGGCACTATTACATGTATGTGTGTGAATGTCTGGCACTATTACATGTATGTGTGTGAATGTCTGGCACTATTACATGTATGTGTGTGTTCTTGTATGTGTTTATTTGATTGAGAGTGTGTGTATATACATGTGTACAAACACCTGCACGGCATCAGCCTCAGGCAAACCGGCATTAGTTGTAAAAACACGGCCACTTAGTGTCATTCAAATGTACTTTTATTATGAACTTAGTCATTGTTAGCTAGCTAAAATAAAGTGGTCAATGTCACGCCTTGGTCTTAGTATTTTGTGTTTCCGTTATACATTTATTCAGGCCAGGGTGTGACATGGGTTTATTGTGTTGTCGTATTGGGGTTTTTGTAGGCATTGGGATTGTGGTTGATTAGGGGTGTTGTATAGGCTTGGCTGCCTGAGGCGGTTCTCAATCAGAGTCAGGTGATTCTTGTTGTCTCTGATGGGGAACCGTATTTAGGTAGCCTGGGTTTCTCTGTGTATTTTGTGGGTGATTGTTCCTGTCTCTGTGTAGTTTCACCAGACAGGCTGTAATTAGGTTTCACGTTCCGTTTGTTGTTTTTGTATTTATTTAGTTATTTCATGTATCGTCATTTGTTTCATTAAAGACATGAGTAACCACCACGCTGCATTTCGGTACGACTCTCTTTCGACGAACGAACGCTGTTACAGTCAAGTTATTTATTATGGCTTTATTTAGGGGGAGTTATTTAGTTGTTTTGTATGGCTAGGCTTCGTTGTGTTGACTGTGATGTGTTTTGTTTTGTCGGTGGGTCAAAACAGCGAGGTGAAAAATACTTCAACACCGAACAAAAATACAAATGTGACATGTAAAGATTTGGTTCAATTTGGCCAAACGTTCTTTTCCCCAGAAATGTTCCAGACGCAAAAAAAACGCTTATTTCTCTCAAATTTAGGGCACTAATTTGTTCACATCCCTGTTTGTGAGCTTTTCTCCTTTCCCACTATAATCCACTTGACAGGTGTGGCATAACAAAGAAGCTGATTAAACAGAATGATCATTACACAGGAGCACCTTGTGCTGGGGGGTGCACACAATGCCACAGATGTCTCAAGTTTTGAGGGAGCGTGCAATTGGCATGCTGACTGCAGGAATGTCCACCAGAGCTGTTGCCAGAGAATTTGAATGTTTAGAGAATTTAGCAGCCCAGGACCTCCACATCTGGCTTATTCACCTGCGGGATTGTCGAGGAGGGGTGGAGAAAAATGTGTTCTCATTGGCTGGGCCTAGCTCCCCAGTGGGTGGGCCTGGCTGTCAGGTGGGTGGGCCTATGACCTTCTAGGCCCACTCATGGCTGTGCCCCTGCCCAGTCATCTGAAATCCATAGATTATAGCCTTTATTTATTTTATTTAAAATGACTGATTACCTTATATGAACTGTAACTCAATCAAATCTTTGAAATTGTCACGTTTATATTTTTGTTCAGTTTAACTACATGGTGGAGAAATTGTGATCATGCTCAAAGAAATCACAAGGGGGAACTGGTGCTCACTGCCTGGGCAGCCTGGGCATCATTTACACCTTGTCAGGCAATCTGCTGCATTGGCCTACCTGGTTGAGACCTGCTAGACAGGCCATGTTGTCAATCACAAGGTGCGGAAAGAAATCTACAGGAGATTTTCAATAGGAGTGTGAGGGTTCCGGTTCTGAGGGTTCCGGTTCTGAGGGTTCCGGTTCTGAGGGTGTTGAGTGTGAGAGCAGAGTCCCTCTCCTCCTATCTCCTCTCGTCTCCTCTCGTCTCCTCTCCTCTCCTCTCCCGCACTACAACATCAACAACTAGATAGTAGACAGGCCCAAGAGGAACAGCATCAACAACTAGATCACAGAGTAGTGTTCTGTCTCTATGGTCCAGACCAGTAGTCTAACAGAGTAGTGTTGTCTCTATGGTCCAGACCAGTAGTCTAACAGAGTAGTGTTCTGTCTCTATGGTCCAGACCAGTAGTCTAACAGAGTAGTGTTCTGTCTCTATTTTCCAGACCAGTAGTCTATCAGAGTAGTGTTCTGTCTCTATGATCCAGACCAGTAGTCTAACAGAGTAGTGTTGTCTCTATGGTCCAGACCAGTAGTCTAACAGAGTAGTGTTCTGTCTCTATGGTCCAGACCAGTAGTCTAACAGAGTAGTGTTCTGTCTCTATGGTCCAGACCAGTAGTCTAACAGAGTAGTGTTCTGTCTCTATGGTCCAGACCAGTAGTCTAACAGAGTAGTGTTCTGTCTCTATGGTCCAGACCAGTAGTCTAACAGAGTAGTGTTCTGTCTCTATGGTCCAGACCAGTAGTCTAACAGAGTAGTGTTGTCTCTATGGTCCAGACCAGTAGTCTAACAGAGTAGTGTTCTGTCTCTATGGTCCAGACCAGTAGTCTAACAGAGTAGTGTTCTGTCTCTATGGTCCAGACCAGTAGTCTAACAGAGTAGTGTTCTGTCTCTATGGTCCAGACCAGTAGTCTAACAGAGTAGTGTTCTGTCTCTATGGTCCAGACCAGTAGTCTAACAGAGTAGTGTTCTGTCTCTATGGTTCAGACCAGTAGTCTAACAGAGTAGTGTTCTGTCTCTATGGTCCAGACCAGTAGTCTAACATAGTAGTGGTGTCTCTATGGTCCAGACCAGTAGTCTAACAGAGTAGTGTTCTGTCTCTATGGTCCAGACCAGTAGTCTAACAGAGTAGTGTTCTGTCTCTATGGTCCAGACCAGTAGTCTAACAGAGTAGTGTTCTGTCTCTATGGTCCAGACCAGTCGTCTAACAGAGTAGTGTTCTGTCTATATGGTCCAGACCAGTAGTCTAACAGAGTAGTGTTCTGTCTCTATGGTCCAGACCAGTAGTCTAACAGAGTAGTGTTCTGTCTCTATGGTCCAGACCAGTAGTCTAACAGAGTAGTGTTCTGTCTCTATGGTCCAGACCAGTAGTCTAACAGAGTAGTGTTCTGTCTCTATGGTCCAGACCAGTAGTCTAACAGAGTAGTGTTCTGTCTCTATGGTTCAGACCAGTAGTCTAACAGAGTAGTGTTCTGTCTCTATGGTCCAGACCAGTAGTCTAACATAGTAGTGGTGTCTCTATGGTCCAGACCAGTAGTCTAACAGAGTAGTGTTCTGTCTCTATGGTTCAGACCAGTAGTCTAACAGAGTAGTGGTGTCTCTATGGTCCAGACCAGTAGTCTAACAGAGTCGTGTTCTGTCTCTATGGTCCAGACCAGTAGTCTAACAGAGTAGTGTTGTCTCTATGGTCCAGACCAGTAGTCTAACAGAGTAGTGTTGTCTCTATGGTCCAGACCAGTAGTCTAACAGAGTAGTGTTCTGTCTCTATGGTCCAGACCAGTAGTCTAACAGAGTAGTGTTCTGTCTCTATGGTCCAGACCAGTAGTCTAACAGAGTAGTGTTCTGTCTCTATGGTCCAGACCAGTAGTCTAACAGAGTAGTGTTCTGTCTCTATGTTCCAGACCAGTAGTCTAACAGAGTAGTGTTCTGTCTCTATGGTCCAGACCAGTAGTCTAACAGAGTAGTGTTCTGTCTCTATGGTCCAGACCAGTAGTCTAACAGAGTAGTGTTGTCTCTATGGTCCAGACCAGTAGTCTAACAGAGTAGTGTTGTCTCTATGGTCCAGACCAGTAGTCTAACAGAGTAGTGTTGTCTCTATGGTCCAGACCAGTAGTCTAACAGAGTAGTGTTCTGTCTCTATGGTCCAGACCAGTAGTCTAACAGAGTAGTGTTCTGTCTCTATGGTCCAGACCAGTAGTCTAACAGAGTAGTGTTCTGTCTCTATGGTCCAGACCAGTAGTCTAACAGAGTAGTGTTGTCTCTATGGTCCAGACCAGTAGTCTAACAGAGTAGTGTTGTCTCTATGGTCCAGACCAGTAGTCTAACAGAGTAGTGTTCTGTCTCTATGGTCCAGACCAGTAGTCTAACAGAGTAGTGTTGTCTCTATGGTCCAGACCAGTAGTCTAACAGAGTAGTGTTGTCTCTATGGTCCAGACCAGTAGTCTAACAGAGTAGTGTTGTCTCTATGGTCCAGACCAGTAGTCTAACAGAGTAGTGTTCTGTCTCTATGGTCCAGACCAGTAGTCTAACAGAGTAGTGTTCTGTCTCTATGGTCCAGACCAGTAGTCTAACAGAGTAGTGTTGTCTCTATGGTCCAGACCAGTCGTCTAACAGAGTAGTGTTCTGTCTCTATGGTCCAGACCAGTAGTCTAACAGAGTAGTGTTCTGTCTCTATGGTCCAGACCAGTAGTCTAACAGAGTAGTGTTCTGTCTCTATGGTCCAGACCAGTAGTCTAACAGAGTAGTGTTCTGTCTCTATGGTCCAGACCAGTAGTCTAACAGAGTAGTGTTCTGTCTCTATGGTTCAGACCAGTAGTCTAACAGAGTAGTGTTCTGTCTCTATGGTCCAGACCAGTAGTCTAACATAGTAGTGGTGTCTCTATGGTCCAGACCAGTAGTCTAACAGAGTAGTGTTCTGTCTCTATGGTTCAGACCAGTAGTCTAACAGAGTAGTGGTGTCTCTATGGTCCAGACCAGTAGTCTAACAGAGTCGTGTTCTGTCTCTATGGTCCAGACCAGTAGTCTAACAGAGTAGTGTTGTCTCTATGGTCCAGACCAGTAGTCTAACAGAGTAGTGTTGTCTCTATGGTCCAGACCAGTAGTCTAACAGAGTAGTGTTCTGTCTCTATGGTCCAGACCAGTAGTCTAACAGAGTAGTGTTCTGTCTCTATGGTCCAGACCAGTAGTCTAACAGAGTAGTGTTCTGTCTCTATGGTCCAGACCAGTAGTCTAACAGAGTAGTGTTCTGTCTCTATGTTCCAGACCAGTAGTCTAACAGAGTAGTGTTCTGTCTCTATGGTCCAGACCAGTAGTCTAACAGAGTAGTGTTCTGTCTCTATGGTCCAGACCAGTAGTCTAACAGAGTAGTGTTGTCTCTATGGTCCAGACCAGTAGTCTAACAGAGTAGTGTTGTCTCTATGGTCCAGACCAGTAGTCTAACAGAGTAGTGTTGTCTCTATGGTCCAGACCAGTAGTCTAACAGAGTAGTGTTCTGTCTCTATGGTCCAGACCAGTAGTCTAACAGAGTAGTGTTCTGTCTCTATGGTCCAGACCAGTAGTCTAACAGAGTAGTGTTCTGTCTCTATGGTCCAGACCAGTAGTCTAACAGAGTAGTGTTGTCTCTATGGTCCAGACCAGTAGTCTAACAGAGTAGTGTTGTCTCTATGGTCCAGACCAGTAGTCTAACAGAGTAGTGTTCTGTCTCTATGGTCCAGACCAGTAGTCTAACAGAGTAGTGTTGTCTCTATGGTCCAGACCAGTAGTCTAACAGAGTAGTGTTGTCTCTATGGTCCAGACCAGTAGTCTAACAGAGTAGTGTTGTCTCTATGGTCCAGACCAGTAGTCTAACAGAGTAGTGTTCTGTCTCTATGGTCCAGACCAGTAGTCTAACAGAGTAGTGTTCTGTCTCTATGGTCCAGACCAGTAGTCTAACAGAGTAGTGTTGTCTCTATGGTCCAGACCAGTCGTCTAACAGAGTAGTGTTCTGTCTCTATGGTCCAGACCAGTAGTCTAACAGAGTAGTGTTCTGTCTCTATGGTCCAGACCAGTAGTCTAACAGAGTAGTGTTCTGTCTCTATGGTCCAGACCAGTAGTCTAACAGAGTAGTGTTCTGTCTCTATGGTCCAGACCAGTAGTCTAACAGTGTAGTGTTCTGTCTCTATGGTCCAGACCAGTAGTCTAACAGAGTAGTGTTCTGTCTCTATGGTTCAGACCAGTAGTCTAACAGAGTAGTGTTCTGTCTCTATGGTCCAGACCAGTAGTCTAACAGAGTAGTGTTCTGTCTCTATGGTCCAGACCAGTAGTCTAACAGAGTAGTTCTGTCTCTATGGTCCAGACCAGTAGTCTAACAGAGTAGTGTTGTCTCTATGGTCCAGACCAGTAGTCTATCAGAGTAGTGTTCTGTCTCTATGGTCCAGACCAGTAGTCTAACAGAGTAGTGTTGTCTCTATGGTCCAGACCAGTAGTCTAACAGAGTAGTGTTCTGTCTCTATGGTCCAGACCAGTAGTCTAACAGAGTAGTGTTGTCTCTATGGTCCAGACCAGTAGTCTAACAGAGTAGTGTTCTGTCTCTATGGTCCAGACCAGTAGTCTAACAGAGTAGTGTTCTGTCTCTATGGTCCAGACCAGTAGTCTAACAGAGTAGTGTTCTGTCTCTATGGTCCAGACCAGTAGTCTAACAGAGTAGTGTTCTGTCTCTATGGTCCAGACCAGTAGTCTAACAGAGTAGTGTTCTGTCTCTATGGTCCAGACCAGTAGTCTAACAGAGTAGTGTTCTGTCTCTATGGTCCAGACCAGTAGTCTAACAGAGTAGTGTTCTGTCTCTATGGTCCAGACCAGTAGTCTAACAGAGTAGTGTTCTGTCTCTATGGTCCAGACCAGTAGTCTAACAGAGTAGTGTTCTGTCTCTATGGTCCAGACCAGTAGTCTAACAGAGTAGTGTTCTGTCTCTATGGTCCAGACCAGTAGTCTAACAGAGTAGTGTTCTGTCTCTATGGTCCAGACCAGTAGTCTAACAGAGTAGTGTTCTGTCTCTATGGTCCAGACCAGTAGTCTAACAGAGTAGTGTTCTGTCTCTATGGTCCAGACCAGTAGTCTAACAGAGTAGTGTTCTGTCTCTATGGTCCAGACCAGTAGTCTAACAGAGTAGTGTTCTGTCTCTATGGTCCAGACCAGTAGTCTAACAGAGTAGTGTTCTGTCTATATGGTCCAGACCAGTAGTCTAACAGAGTAGTGTTCTGTCTCTATGGTCCAGACCAGTAGTCTAACAGAGTAGTGTTCTGTCTATATGGTCCAGACCAGTAGTCTAACAGAGTAGTGTTCTGTCTCTATGGTCCAGACCAGTAGTCTAACAGAGTAGTGTTGTCTCTATGGTCCAGACCAGTAGTCTAACAGAGTAGTGTTGTCTCTATGGTCCAGATCAGTAGTCTAACAGAGTAGTGTTCTGTCTCTATGGTCCAGACCAGTAGTCTAACAGAGTAGTGTTCTGTCTCTATGGTCCAGACCAGTAGTCTAACAGAGTAGTGTTGTCTCTATGGTCCAGACCAGTAGTCTAACAGAGTGGTGTTGTCTCTATGGTCCAGACCAGTAGTCTAACAGAGTAGTGTTCTGTCTCTATGGTCCAGACCAGTAGTCTAACATAGTAGTGGTGTCTCTATGGTCCAGACCAGTAGTCTAACAGAGTAGTGTTCTGTCTCTATGGTCCAGACCAGTAGTCTAACAGAGTAGTGTTCTGTCTCTATGGTCCAGACCAGTAGTCTAACAGAGTAGTGTTCTGTCTCTATGGTCCAGACCAGTAGTCTAACAGAGTAGTGTTGTCTCTATGGTCCAGACCAGTAGTCTAACAGAGTAGTGTTGTCTCTATGGTCCAGACCAGTAGTCTAACAGAGTAGTGTTCTGTCTCTATGGTCCAGACCAGTAGTCTAACAGAGTAGTGTTCTGTCTCTATGTTCCAGACCAGTAGTCTAACAGAGTAGTGTTCTGTCTCTATGTTCCAGACCAGTAGTCTAACAGAGTAGACAGGGACATCCCTGCCAGCCAAACCCTCCCCTAACCCGGACGACGCTGGGCCAATAGGTAGACGATCAGCATCAGTCAGTTCAGTAAGCGCCGTGAGTAATCTCTGAGTCCTCTGAGTGAGCAGGTTAGTTACTGAGTGACTAGCAGGTCAGGACAGAGTGAGGGTGAGCAGGTTAGTGACTGAGTGACTAGCAGGTCAGGATAGAGTGAAGGTGAGCAGGTTAGTGACTGAGTGACTAGCAGGTCAGGATAGAGTGAAGGTGAGCAGGTTAGTGACTGAGTGACTAGCAGGTCAGGATAGAGTGAGGGTGAGCAGGTTAGTTACTGAGTGACTAGCAGGTCAGGATAGAGTGAAGGTGAGCAGGTTAGTGACTGAGTGACTAGCAGGTCAGGATAGAGTGAGGGTGAGCAGGTTAGTTACTGAGTGACTAGCAGGTCAGGATAGAGTGAGGGTGAGCAGGTTAGTGACTGAGTGACTGAGTGACTAGCAGGTCAGGATAGAGTGAGGGTGAGCAGGTTAGTGACTGAGTGACTAGCAGGTCAGGATAGAGTGAGGGTGAGCAGGTTAGTGACTGAGTGACTAGCAGGTCAGGATAGAGTGAGGGTGACCACTCTCCCACACTGAATAGACACTGGGTCCCCACATTTCCCACACTCCCACGCTGAATAGCCTGAATAGACACTGGGTCCCCACTCTCCCAAGCTGAAGAGACACCGGGTCCCCACATTTCCCACTCTCCCACGCTGAATAGCCTGAAGAGACACTGGGTCCTCACTATTCCCACTCTCCCACGCTGAATAGCCTGAAGAGACACTGGGTCCTCACTATTCCCACTCTCCCACGCTGAATAGACACTGGGTCCCCACATTTCCCACTCTCCCACGCTGAATAGTCTGAAGAGACACTGGGTCCTCACTATTCCCACTCTCCCACGCTGAATAGACACTGGGTCCCCACATTTCCCACTCTCCCACGCTGAATAGCCTGAAGAGACAGGGCTCCCACTCTCCCACGCTGAATAGTCTGAAGAGACACTGGGTCCCCACTCTCCCACGCTGAATAGCCTGAATAGACACTGGGTCCCCACTCTCCCACGCTGAATAGCCTGAAGAGACAGGGCTCCTCTCACAGCCTGTATTTCCCTACCGGGAGCATTGCAAACTGTAGGTCGGGATTTTTGACCTGGTTACATGTCTACAAATGGATTGGAGTCCACCTGTGGTAAATTCAATTGATTGGACATGATTTGGAAAGGCACACGCCTGTCTATATAAGGTCCCACAGCTGACAGTGCATGTCAGAGCAAAAACCAAGCCATGAGGTTGAAGGAATTGTCCGTAGAGCCCGAGACCGGATTGTGTCGAGGCACAGATCTGAGGTGGTGACCAAGAACCCGATGGTCACTCTGACAGAGCTCTGGAGTTCCTCTGTGGAGATGGGAGAACCTTCAAGAAGGACAACCATCTCTGCAGCACTCCACTAGTCAGGCCTTTATGGTAGAGTGGCCAGATGGAAGCCACTCCTCAGTAAGAGGCACATGACAGCCCGCTTTGAGTTTGCCAAAAAGCACCTAAAGCACTCTCAGACCATGAAAAACATGATTCTCTGGTCTGATGAAACCAAGATTGAACTCTTTGGCCTGAATGCCAAGTGTCACGTCTGGAGGAAACCTGGCACCATCCCTACGGTGAAGCATGGTGGTGGCAGCATCATGATGTGGGGATGTTTTTCAGCAGCAGGAACTGGGAGACTAGTCAGCATTGAGGGAAAGATGAACGGAGCCAAGAGATCCTTGATGAAAACCTGCTCCAGAGCGCTCAGGACCTCAGACTGGGGTGAAGGTTCACCTTCCAACAGGACAACGACCCTAAGCACACAGCCAAGCCATGGCTCAGGACAAGTCTCTGAATGTCCTTCAGTGTCGCAGCCAGAGTCCGGACTTGAACCTAATCAAACATCTCTGAAGAGACCTGAAAATAGCAGTGCAGCAAAACTCCCCATCCAACCTGACAGAGCTTGAGAGGATCTGCAGAGAAGAATGGGAGAAACTCCCCAAATACAGGTGCACCAAGCGTGATAACCAAGAAGACTCAAGGCTATAATCGCTGCCAAAGGTGCTTCAACAAAGTACTGAGTAAAGGGTCTGAATACTTATGTAGGTCATGTGATATTTCAGTTTTCTTCTTTTAATACATTTGCAAATTTCCTAAACCTGTTTTTGCTTTATCATTATGGTGTATTGTGATGTCATTACTGGGTATTGTGATGTCATTATGATGTCATTACGGGGTATTGTGATGTCATTATGATGTCATTACGGGGTATTGTGATGTCATTATGGGGTATTGTGATGTCATTACTGGGTATTGTGATGTCATTATGATGTCATTACGGGGTATTGTGATGTCATTATGGGGTATTGTGATGTCATTATGGGGTATTGTGATGTCATTATGGGGTATTGTGATGTCATTATGGGGTATTGTGATGTCATTACTGGGTATTGTGTGTAGATTGATTAATGGGAACAAAACTATTGAATCCATTTTAGGCTGTAACGTAACAAAATGTGGGAAAAGTCAAGGGGTCTGAATACTTTCTGAAGGCACAACACAGCAGCTTTCATTTCCTTGGCGCAAAAAAAATCTACTACCAAGTTGGCTTTTAACAATGGGGGGTCAATGGGAAAGGCTCTTTTACAATGGGGGTCAATGGGAAAGGCTCTTTTACAATGGGGGTCAATGGGAAAGGCTCTTTTACAATGGGGGTCAATGGGAAAGGCTCTTTTACAATGGGGGTCAATGGGAAAGGCTCTTTTACAATGGGGGTCAATGGGAAAGGCTATTTTACAATGGGGGTCAATGGGAAGGATGTTTGTTTTCCCCAATTTGTGGACCAGGAGAATTCCTTATTAGGTGAATATGGACTGGGAGTATAAAGTGAGGGTGAGCAGCTTGCTAATGGAGGATGACAGAGGGAAGGATGGAAAAGAGGGAGGAGCAGGTATGTTCTCCCTCTCACCTAAGAAGCTGGTGAACAGAGCTTTAACAGGGCTGCGGCAGGGCTGTGGGTGAAGATGGGATTAGCTCTAAGCTCTCAGCAGATGCTCCATCCCCTTTGGGCTCATCTCAGTTTAGCATGGAAAGCTCCTAACTCTATAGAGAGGCTGGACGAAGAGGCTTATTCTGTTACAAATTAAGCCAAAGGGGTGTCAGGACTAATGGCAGCACTATAGCACACAGCAGCAGGTTACTAGACCAACGCTCTAACCACTAGGCTACCCTGCCGCCCCTAATGCCAGCACTATAGCACACAGCAGCAGGTTACTAGACCAACGCTCTAACCACTAGGCTACCCTGCCGCCCCTAATGCCAGCACTATAGCACACAGCAGCAGGTTACTAGACCAACGCTCTAACCACTAGGCTACCCTGCCGCCCCTAATGCCAGCACTATAGCACACAGCAGCAGGGGTCACACTCATAGAAACACTCATCTAAAACACAGCACAGATTGGAAGGGTTCACTTCCTGCTTTTACTTCCTGCTTTGCTCCTATGGGTCCACTCACAATGGTCCACCCATTATGACATCATTGACTTGAATGTTCTAAAAACTAAAGGATTAAATGTGTTTTTATCATCAATTGCGTACAAGATCCAACAGAAACGTGACATTCACTCTAACCAGAGAGAGAGAGAGTCACATACTGTAGGCACCACACACACAGAGAGAGAGTCACATACTGTAGGCACCACACACAGAGAGAGATTCACATACTGTAGGCAGCACACAGAGAGAGAGAGAGTCACATACTGTAGGCACCACACACAGAGAGAGAGAGTCACATACTGTAGGTACCACACACAGAGAGAGAGAGTCACATACTGTAGGCACCACACACAGAGAGAGAGAGTCACATACTGTAGGCACCACACACAGAGAGAGAGAGTCACATACTGTAGGCACCACACACAGAGAGAGAGAGTCACATACTGTAGGCACCACACACAGAGAGAGAGTCACATACTGTAGGCACCACACACAGAGAGAGAGATTCACATACTGTAGGCACCACACACAGAGAGAGATACACATACTGTAGGCACCACACACAGAGAGAGAGAGAGAGAGAGAGAGAGAGAGAGATGCACATATTGTAGGCACCACACACACACACAACCACACACATACAACCACACACACACATACAACCACACACACACACACACACCACACACACACACACACACACACACACACACACACACACACACACACACACACACACACACACACACACACACACACACACACACACACATATACATACACACACACACACACACACACACACACACACACACACACACACAGGTTCTGACCTTTCTACCTGTCCTGAATCTGATCCTGCCCTCCGTCTCGTACCTGTCCTGAATCTGATTCTTCCCTCCGTCCTGTACCTGTCCTGAATCTGATCCTGCCCTCTGTCCTGTACCTGTCCTGAATCTGACCTTCCTTCCCTCCGTCCTGTACCTGTCCTGAATCTGATCCTGTCCTCCGTCCTTTACCTGTCCTGAATCTGAGCCTGCCCTCCGTCCTGTACCTGTCCTGAATTTGATCCTGCCCTCCGTCCTGAATCTGATCCTGTCCTCCGTCCTGTACCTGTCCTGAATCTGATCCTTCCCTCCGTCCTGTACCTGTCCTGAATCTGATCCTGCCCTCTGTCCTGTACCTGTCCTGAATCTGATCCTGCCCTCTGTCCTGTACCTGTCCTGAATCTGAGCCTGCCCTCCGTCCTGTACCTGTCCTGAATCTGATCCTGCCCTCCATCCTGTACCTGTCCTGAATCTGACCTTCCTTCCCTCCGTCCTGTACCTGTCCTGAATCTGACCTTCCTTCCCTCCGTCCTGTACCTGTCCTGAATCTGACCTTCCTTCCCTCCGTCCTGTACCTGTCCTGAATCTGATCCTGCCCTCCGTCCTGTACCTGTCCTGAATCTGATCCTGCCCTCTGTCCTGTACCTGTCCTGAATCTGATCCTGCCCTCCGTCCTGTACCTGTCCTGAATTTGATCCTGCCCTCCGTCCTGTACCTGTCCTGAATTTGATCCTGCCCTCCGTCCTGTACCTGTCCTGAATTTGATCCTGCCCTCCGTCCTGTACCTGTCCTGAATTTGATCCTGCCCTCCGTCCTGTACCTGTCCTGAATCTGACCTTCCTTCCCTCCGTCCTGTACCTGTCCTGAATTTGATCCTGCCCTCCATCCTGTACCTGTCCTGAATCTGATCATGCCCTCCGTCCTGTACCTGTCCTGAATTTGATCCTGCCCTCCGTCCTGTACCTGTCCTGAATTTGATCCTTCCCTCCGTCTCGTACCTGTCCTGAATCTGTTCCTGCCCTCCGTCCTGTACCTGTCCTGAATCTGACCTTCCTTCCCTCCGTCCTGTACCTGTCCTGAATCTGATCATGCCCTCCGTCCTGTACCTGTCCTGAATTTGATCCTGCCCTCCGTCCTGTACCTGTCCTGAATTTGATCCTTCCCTCCGTCCTGTACCTGTCCTGAATTTGATCCTGCCCTCCATCCTGTACCTGTCCTGAATCTGATCATGCCCTCCGTCCTGTACCTGTCCTGAATTTGATCCTGCCCTCCGTCCTGTACCTGTCCTGAATCTGATCCTTCCCTCCGTCCTGTACCTGTCCTGAATCTGATCCTGCCCTCCGTCCTGTACCTGTCCTGAATCTGACCTTCCTTCCCTCCGTCCTGTACCTGTCCTGAATCTGACCTTCCTTCCCTCCGTCCTGTACCTGTCCTGAATCTGATCCTGCCCTCCGTCCTGTACCTGTCCTGAATCTGATCCTGCCCTCTGTCCTGTACCTGTCCTGAATCTGATCCTGCCCTCCGTCCTGTACCTGTCCTGAATTTGATCCTGCCCTCCGTCCTGTACCTGTCCTGAATTTGATCCTGCCCTCCGTCCTGTACCTGTCCTGAATTTGATCCTGCCCTCCGTCCTGTACCTGTCCTGAATTTGATCCTGCCCTCCGTCCTGTACCTGTCCTGAATCTGACCTTCCTTCCCTCCGTCCTGTACCTGTCCTGAATTTGATCCTGCCCTCCATCCTGTACCTGTCCTGAATCTGATCATGCCCTCCGTCCTGTACCTGTCCTGAATTTGATCCTGCCCTCCGTCCTGTACCTGTCCTGAATTTGATCCTTCCCTCCGTCTCGTACCTGTCCTGAATCTGTTCCTGCCCTCCGTCCTGTACCTGTCCTGAATCTGACCTTCCTTCCCTCCGTCCTGTACCTGTCCTGAATCTGATCATGCCCTCCGTCCTGTACCTGTCCTGAATTTGATCCTGCCCTCCGTCCTGTACCTGTCCTGAATTTGATCCTTCCCTCCGTCCTGTACCTGTCCTGAATTTGATCCTGCCCTCCATCCTGTACCTGTCCTGAATCTGATCATGCCCTCCGTCCTGTACCTGTCCTGAATTTGATCCTGCCCTCCGTCCTGTACCTGTCCTGAATCTGATCCTTCCCTCCGTCCTGTACCTGTCCTGAATCTGATCCTGCCCTCCGTCCTGTACCTGTCCTGAATCTGACCTTCCTTCCCTCCGTCCTGTACCTGTCCTGAATTTGATCCTGCCCTCCATCCTGTACCTGTCCTGAATTTGATCCTGCCCTCCATCCTGTACCTGTCCTGAATTTGATCCTGCCCTCCGTCCTGTACCTGTCCTGAATCTGATCCTGCCCTCCGTCCTGTACCTGTCCTGAATCTGATCCTGCCCTCCGTCCTGTAGCTGTCCTGAATCTGATCCTGCCCTCCGTCCTGTACCTGTCCTGAATCTGATCCTGCCCTCCGTCCTGTACCTGTCCTGAATCTGATCCTGCCCTCCATCCTGTACCTGTCCTGAATCTGATCCTGCCCTCCGTCCTGTACCTGTCCTGAATCTGATCCTGCCCTCTGTCCTGTACCTGTCCTGAATCTGATCCTGCCCTCCATCCTGTACCTGTCCTGAATCTGATCATGCCCTCCGTCCTGTACCTGTCCTGAATCTGATCCTGCCCTCCATCCTGTACCTGTCCTGAATCTGATCCTGCCCTCCGTCCTGTACCTGTCCTGAATCTGATCCTGCCCTCCGTCCTGTACCTGTCCTGAATCTGACCTTCCTGCCCTCCGTCTTGTCACTGCTTGACTCTGAATTGTATTACGACCTTTCACCTGCCCCTTGACCTTTAACCCACTCTGAGACTCGTACTCTCCGCCTCCTGGGTCTTAGCCTGAGCCGTGATAGGATGAGAGAACGCCAAGAGTGCGCAAAGCTGTTATCAAGAGGCAAAGAGTGGCTACTTTGAAGAATCTAAAATATATTTACATGGTAATGCTTTTTTTGGTTACTACATGATTCCATATGTGTTATTTCATAGTTTTGATGTCTTCATTATTATTCTACAGTGTAGAAAATAGTACAAATAAAGAAACTCTCTTGAATGAGAAGGTGTGTCCAGGGTTTGGACTGATACTGTACATGAGATGGATGTATAGACATTATGGGCAGTTTATATAGTATATCTGTAGAATATATAGTATATACATGGGATGTATAGACATTATGGGCAGTT
>NW_026284839.1:0-17500 GCF_023373465.1 Oncorhynchus keta | reverse complement strand
TACATAGATAGCTCTATGGACCCTACTCAATACATAGATAGGTCTATGGACCCTACACTACATAGATAGGTCTATGGACCCTACTCACTACATAGATAGCTCTATGGACCCTACTCAATACATAGATAGCTCTATGGACCCTACTCAATGATAGGTCTATGGACCCTACTCAATACATAGATAGGTCTATGGACCCTACTCACTACATAGATAGGTCTATGAACCCTACTCACTACATAGATAGGTCTATGGACCCTACTCACTACATAGATAGGTCTATGGACCCTACTCACTACATAGATAGGTCTATGGACCCTACTCAATACATAGATAGGTCTATGGACCCTACTCAATACATAGATAGGTCTATGGACCCTACTCAATACATAGATAGGTCTATGGACCCTACTCAATACATAGATAGGTCTATGGACCCTACTCAATACATAGATAGGTCTATGGACCCTACTCAATACATAGATAGGTCTATGGACCCTACTCAATACATAGATAGGTCTATGGACCCTACTCAATACATAGATAGGTCTATGGACCCTACTCAATACATAGATAGGTCTATGGACCCTACTCAATACATAGATAGGTCTATGGACCCTACTCAATACATAGATAGGTCTATGGACCCTACTCAATACATAGATAGGTCTATGGACCCTACTCAATACATAGATAGGTCTATGGACCCTACTCAATACATAGATAGGTCTATGGACCCTACTCAATACATAGATAGGTCTATGGACCCTACTCAATACATAGATAGGTCTATGGACCCTACTCAATACATAGATAGGTCTATGGACCCTACTCAATACATAGATAGGTCTATGGACCCTACTCAATACATAGATAGGTCTATGGACCTACTCAATACATAGATAGGTCTATGGACCCTACTCAATACATAGATAGGTCTATGGACCGGTCGGTCGGGTCGGTCGGTCGGTCGGTCGGTCGGTCGGTCGGTCGGTCGGTCGGTCGTCGGTCGGTCGGTCGGTCGGTCGGTCGGTCGGTCGGTCGGTCGGTCGGTCGGTCGGTCGGTCGGTCGGACGGACGGACGGACGGACGGTCGGTCGGTCGGGTCGACGGACGGACGGACGGACGGACGGACGGACGGACGGGGACGGACGGACGGACGGACGGACGGACGGACGGACGGACGGACGGACGGACGGACGGGACGGACGGACGGACGGACGGACGGACGGACGGACGGACGGACGGACGGACGGACGGACGGACGGACGGACGGACGGACGGACGGACGGACGGACGGACGGACGGACGGACGGACGGACGGACGGACGGACGGACGGACGGACGGACGGACGGACGGACGGACGGACGGACGGACGGACGGACGGACGGACGGACGGACGGACGGACGGACGGACGGACGGACGGACGGACGGACAGACGGACGGACGGACGACAGACAGACAGACAGACAGACAGACAGACAGACAGACAGACAGACAGACAGACAGACAGACAGACAGACAGACAGACAGACAGACAGACAGACAGACAGACAGACAGACAGACAGACAGACAGACAGACAGAGTGTTTCTGCATTGCTGCCAGCTCTTTGGGGTTTTCGGCTGGCTGGGTTTCTGTTAAACACTTTGTGACAACTGCTGACATCACAAAGGGCTTTATAAAATACATTTCATTGATTGATTACTGGAACAGCAGAGAGACACAGAGCACTAGGATGTGATTGATTACTGTAACAGCAGAGAGAGACACAGAGCACTAGGATGTGATTTGATTACTGTAACAGCAGAGAGACACAGAGCACTAGGATGTGATTTGATTACTGTAACAGCAGAGAGAGACACAGAGCACTAGGATGTGATTTGATTACTGTAACAGCAGAGAGACACAGAGCACTAGGATGTGATTTGATTACTGTAACAGCAGAGAGACACAGAGCACTAGGATGTGATTTGATTACTGGAACAGCAGAGAGAGACACAGAGCACTAGGATGTGATTGATTACTGTAACAGCAGAGAGACACAGAGCACTAGGATGTGATTTGATTACTGTAACAGCAGAGAGACACAGAGCACTAGGATGTGATTTGATTACTGTAACAGCAGAGAGACACAGAGCACTAGGATGTGATTTGATTACTGTAACAGCAGAGAGACACAGAGCACTAGGATGTGATTTGATTACTGTAACAGCAGAGAGACACAGAGCACTAGGATGTGATTTGATTACTGTAACAGCAGAGAGACACAGAGCACTAGGATGTGATTTGATTACTGTAACAGCAGAGAGAGACACAGAGCACTAGGATGTGATGGACAGAGCACTGGGATGTGATTTGATTACTGTAACAGCAGAGACACACAGAGCACTAGGATGTGATTTGATTACTGTAACAGCAGAGAGACACAGAGCACTAGGATGTGATTTGATTACTGTAACAGCAGAGAGAGACACAGAGCACTAGGATGTGAATTGATTACTGTAACAGTAGAGAGACACAGAGCACTAGGATGTGATTTGATTACTGTAACAGCAGAGACACACAGAGCACTAGGATGTGATTTGATTACTGTAACAGCAGAGAGACACAGAGCACTAGGATGTGATTTGATTACTGTAACAGCAGAGAGAGACACAGAGCACTAGGATGTGATTTGATTACTGTAACAGCAGAGAGAGACACAGAGCACTAGGATGTGATTTGATTACTGTAACAGCAGAGAGAGACACAGAGCACTAGGATGTGATTTGATTACTGTAACAGCAGAGAGACACAGAGCACTAGGATGTGATGGACAGAGCACTAGGATGTGATTTGATTACTGTAACAGCAGAGAGACACAGAGCACTAGGATGTGATGGACAGAGCACTAGGATGTGATTTGATTACTGTAACAGCAGAGAGACACAGAGCACTAGGATGTGATTTGATTACTGGAACAGCAGAGAGACACAGAGCACTAGGATGTGATTGATTACTGTAACAGCAGAGAGAGACACAGAGCACTAGGATGTGATTTGATTACTGTAACAGCAGAGAGACACAGAGCACTAGGATGTGATTTGATTACTGTAACAGCAGAGAGACACAGAGCACTAGGATGTGATTTGATTACTGTAACAGCAGAGAGACACAGAGCACTAGGATGTGATTTGATTACTGTAACAGCAGAGAGACACAGAGCACTAGGATGTGATTTGATTACTGGAACAGCAGAGAGAGACACAGAGCACTAGGATGTGATTGATTACTGTAACAGCAGAGAGACACAGAGCACTAGGATGTGATTTGATTACTGTAACAGCAGAGAGACACAGAGCACTAGGATGTGATTTGATTACTGTAACAGCAGAGAGACACAGAGCACTAGGATGTGATTTGATTACTGTAACAGCAGAGAGACACAGAGCACTAGGATGTGATTTGATTACTGTAACAGCAGAGAGACACAGAGCACTAGGATGTGATTTGATTACTGTAACAGCAGAGAGACACAGAGCACTAGGATGTGATTTGATTACTGTAACAGCAGAGAGAGACACAGAGCACTAGGATGTGATGGACAGAGCACTGGGATGTGATTTGATTACTGTAACAGCAGAGACACACAGAGCACTAGGATGTGATTTGATTACTGTAACAGCAGAGAGACACAGAGCACTAGGATGTGATTTGATTACTGTAACAGCAGAGAGAGACACAGAGCACTAGGATGTGAATTGATTACTGTAACAGCAGAGAGACACAGAGCACTAGGATGTGATTTGATTACTGTAACAGCAGAGACACACAGAGCACTAGGATGTGATTTGATTACTGTAACAGCAGAGAGACACAGAGCACTAGGATGTGATTTGATTACTGTAACAGCAGAGAGAGACACAGAGCACTAGGATGTGATTTGATTACTGTAACAGCAGAGAGAGACACAGAGCACTAGGATGTGATTTGATTACTGTAACAGCAGAGAGAGACACAGAGCACTAGGATGTGATTTGATTACTGTAACAGCAGAGAGACACAGAGCACTAGGATGTGATGGACAGAGCACTAGGATGTGATTTGATTACTGTAACAGCAGAGAGACACAGAGCACTAGGATGTGATGGACAGAGCACTAGGATGTGATTTGATTACTGTAACAGCAGAGAGACACAGAGCACTAGGATGTGATGGACAGAGCACTAGGATGTGATTTGATTACTGTAACAGCAGAGAGACACAGAGCACTAGGATGTGATTTGATTACTGTAACAGCAGAGAGACACAGAGCACTAGGATGTGATTTGATTACTGTAACAGCAGAGAGACACAGAGCACTAGGATGTGATTGATTACTGTAACAGCAGAGAGACACAGAGCACTAGGATGTGATTTGATTACTGTAACAGCAGAGAGACACAGAGCACTAGGATGTGATTTGATTACTGTAACAGCAGAGAGAGACACAGAGCACTAGGATGTGATTGATTACTGTAACAGCAGAGAGAGACACAGAGCACTAGGATGTGATTTGATTACTGTAACAGCAGAGAGACACAGAGCACTAGGATGTGATTGATTACTGTAACAGCAGAGAGAGACACAGAGCACTAGGATGTGATTTGATTACTGTAACAGCAGAGAGACACAGAGCACTAGGATGTGATTTGATTACTGTAACAGCAGAGAGACACAGAGCACTAGGATGTGATTTGATTACTGTAACAGCAGAGAGACACAGAGCACTAGGATGTGATTTGATTACTGTAACAGCAGAGAGAGACACAGAGCACTAGGATGTGATGGACAGAGCACTAGGATGTGATTTGATTACTGTAACAGCAGAGACACACAGAGCACTAGGATGTGATTTGATTACTGTAACAGCAGAGAGACACAGAGCACTAGGATGTGATTTGATTACTGTAACAGCAGAGAGAAACACAGAGCACTAGGATGTGAATTGATTACTGTAACAGCAGAGAGACACAGAGCACTAGGATGTGATTTGATTACTGTAACAGCAGAGAGAGACACAGAGCACTAGGATGTGATTGATTACTGTAACAGCAGAGAGACACAGAGCACTAGGATGTGAATTGATTACTGTAACAGCAGAGAGACACAGAGCACTAGGATGTGATTTGATTACTGTAACAGCAGAGAGAGACACAGAGCACTAGGATGTGATTTGATTACTGTAACAACAGAGAGACACAGAGCACTAGGATGTGATTTGATTACTGTAACAGCAGAGAGACACAGAGCACTAGGATGTGATTTGATTACTGTAACAGCAGAGAGAGACACAGAGCACTAGGATGTGATTTGATTACTGTAACAGCAGAGAGACACAGAGCACTAGGATGTGATTTGATTACTGTAACAGCAGAGAGACACAGAGCACTAGGATGTGATTGATTACTGTAACAGCAGAGAGAGACACAGAGCACTAGGATGTGATTGATTACTGAAACAGCAGAGAGAGACACAGAGCACTAGGATGTGATTGATTACTGTAACAGCAGAGAGAGACACAGAGCACTAGGATGTGATTTGATTACTGGAACAGCAGAGAGACACAGAGCACTAGGATGTGATTGATTACTGTAACAGCAGAGAGAGACACAGAGCACTAGGATGTGATTGATTACTGTAACAGCAGAGAGAGACACAGAGCACTAGGATGTGATTTGATTACTGTAACAGCAGAGAGACACAGAGCACTAGGATGTGATTTGATTACTGTAACAGCAGAGAGACACAGAGCACTAGGATGTGATTTGATTACTGTAACAGCAGAGAGACACAGAGCACTAGGATGTGATTTGATTACTGTAACAGCAGAGAGAGACACAGAGCACTAGGATGTGATTTGATTACTGTAACAGCAGAGAGAGACACAGAGCACTAGGATGTGATTTGATTACTGTAACAGCAGAGAGACACAGAGCACTAGGATGTGATTTGATTACTGTAACAGCAGAGAGAGACACAGAGCACTAGGATGTGATTGATTACTGTAACAGCAGAGAGACACAGAGCACTAGGATGTGATTTGATTACTGTAACAGCAGAGAGACACAGAGCACTAGGATGTGATTTGATTACTGTAACAGCAGAGAGAGACACAGAGCACTAGGATGTGATTGATTACTGTAACAGCAGAGAGACACAGAGCACTAGGATGTGATTTGATTACTGTAACAGCAGAGAGACACAGAGCACTAGGATGTGATTTGATTACTGTAACAGCGGAGAGAGACACAGAGCACTAGGATGTGATTTGATTACTGTAACAGCAGAGAGAGACACAGAGCACTAGGATGTGATTTGATTACTGTAACAGCAGAGAGAGACACAGAGCACTAGGATGTGATTTGATTACTGTAACAGCAGAGAGACACAGAGCACTAGGATGTGATTTGATTACTGTAACAGCAGAGAGACACAGAGCACTAGGATGTGATTTGATTACTGTAACAGCAGAGAGAGACACAGAGCACTAGGATGTGATTTGATTACTGTAACAGCAGAGAGAGACACAGAGCACTAGGATGTGATTGATTACTGTAACAGCAGAGAGACAGAGCACTAGGATGTGATTTGATTTGATTTGATTTGACACTGAGATCTGTCTGACGGGGGGATTTAATAACAATATCAAGTTGATCTGATTGTAATAACACACACACACACACACACACACACACACACACACACACACACACACACACACACACACACACACACACACACACACACACACACACACACACACACACACACACACACACACACACACACACACAGTCCTGTCCAGTCCTTCCTACTGCTGTAGAGTAATACCAGCCAGGCTGCCAGTCCTTCCTACTGCTGTAGAGTAATACCAGCCAGGCTGCTAGTCCTTCCTACTGCTGTAGAGTAATACCAGCCAGGCTGCCAGTCCTTCCTACTGCTGTAGAGTAATACCAGCCAGGCTGCCAGTCCTTCCTACTGCTGTAGAGTAATACCAGCCAGGCTGCCAGTCCTTCCTACTGCTGTAGAGTAATACCAGCCAGGCTGCCAGTCCTTCCTACTGCTGTAGAGTAATACCAGCCAGGCTGCCAGTCCTGCCTACTGCTGTAGAGTAATACCAGCCAGGCTGCCAGTCCTTCCTACTGCTGTAGAGTAATACCAGGCTGCCAGTCCTTCCTACTGCTGTAGAGTAATACCAGCCAGGCTGCCAGTCCTGCCTACTGCTGTAGAGTAATACCAGCCAGGCTGCCATCAGGACGCTCCTCTTCCGCGTGTGTTTGTTTCTGTACGTCGGTCTGTCTGTGTGAGTGAGAGAGTTTTAATATTTAATTCTACACTCCTTTCCTCATACAGCTGAGCAGAAGGGAAAAGACAGGGAAGAGACAGTGCTAATCCCAGGACCTTTAGATAACATCATAGTGCTAATCCCAGGACCTTTAGTAACCTGCTAATCTGGATCGTACAGCAGAGGAGGCAGATCATTTTACAGCCTGGGACCCTGGTCTAGTGAACCTCCACTCAAGGCTATTTTACTCATTCTGGGACCCTGGTCTAGTGAACCTCCACTCAAGGCTATTTTACACATTCTGGGACCCTGGTCTAGTGAACCTCCACTCAAGGCTATTTTACACAGCCTGGGACCCTGGTCTAGTGACCCTCCACTCAAGGCTATTTTACACATTCTGGGACCCTGGTCTATTGACCTTCCACTCAAGGCTATTTTACACATTCTGGGACCCTGGTCTAGTGACCCTCCACTCAAGGCTATTTTACACATTCTGGGACCCTGGTCTAGTGAACCTCCACTCAAGGCTATTTTACTCATTCTGGGACCCTGGTCTAGTGAACCTCCACTCAAGGCTATTTTACCCATTCTGGGACCCTGGTCTAGTGAACCTCCACTCAAGGCTATTTTACTCATTCTGGGACCCTGGTCTAGTGAACCTCCACTCAAGGCTATTTTACACAGCCTGGGACCCTGGTCTAGTGACCCTCCACTCAAGGCTATTTTACACAGCCTGGGACCCTGGTCTAGTGACCCTCCACTCAAGGCTATTTTACTCATTCTGGGACCCTGGTATAGTGACCCTCCAATCAAGGCTATTTTACACATTCTGGGATCCTGGGCTAGCAACCCTCTCTCTACACCAGGCTACCAGCCTCTAGTGACCCTCCTCACCTGGCTACCTTACAACTCCATACCATTACATCCCCACACCAGGCTACTTTACATCCCCACACCAGGCTACTTTAAATCCCTACACCAGGCTACTTTACATCCCCACACCAGGCTACTTTACATCCCTACACCAGGCTACTTTACATCCCCACACCAGGCTACCTTACAACTCCATACCAGGCTACTTTACATCCACATACCAGGCTACTTTACATCTCCACACCAGGCTACTTTACATCCCCATACCAGGCTACTTTACATCCCCACACCAGGCTACCTTACATCCCCACACCAGGCTACCTTACATCCCCATATCAGGCTACCTTACATCCCCATACCAGGATATCTTACATCCCCATACCAGGCTTCTTTACATCCTCATACCAGGCTACTTTACATCCCCACACCAGGCTACCAGGCGATCATCTGCTCCTTTCATCAACTTTCCTCTCCCTCCCCCTCCTCTCCTCCCTCCCCCTCCTCTCCTCTCCTCTCCCTCCCCTCGTCTCCCTATAGTGCACTACTTTACACCAGAGCCCTATGGCACCCTATTCCCTATATAGGGCTCTGGAATATGCCATTTGAGAAGCAACCTATGAAGTTAGGAGAAAGGAGAGGACAGCTCTGAGGACATATTATCATGGTCCTGTAGGGTACAGAGATACAGGTTAGGAGAAAGGAGAGGACAGCTCTGAGGACATATTATCATGGTCCTGTAGGGTACAGAGATACAGGTTAGGAGAAAGGAGAGGACAGCTCTGAGGACATATTATCATGGTCCTGTAGGGTACAGAGATACAGGTTAGGAGAAAGGAGAGGACAGCTCTGAGGACATATTATCATGGTCCTGTAGGGTACAGAGATACAGGTTAGGAGAAAGGAGAGGACAGCTCTGAGGACATATTATCATGGTCCTGTAGGGTACAGAGATACAGGTTAGGAGAAAGGAGAGGACAGCTCTGAGGACATATTATCATGGTCCTGTAGGGTACAGAGATACAGGTTAGGAGAAAGGAGAGGACAGCTCTGAGGACATATTATCATGGTCCTGTAGGGTACAGAGATACAGGTTAGGAGAAAGGAGAGGACAGCTCTGAGGACATATTATCATGGTCCTGTAGGGTACAGAGATACAGGTTAGGAGAAAGGAGAGGACAGCTCTGAGGACATATTATCATGGTCCTGTAGGGTACAGAGATACAGGTTAGGAGAAAGGAGAGGACAGCTCTGAGGACATATTATCATGGTCCTGTAGGGTACAGAGATACAGGTTAGGAGAAAGGAGAGGACAGCTCTGAGGACATATTATCATGGCCCTGTAGGGTACAGAGATACAGGTTAGGAGAAAGGAGAGGACAGCTCTGAGGACATATTATCATGGCCCTGTAGGGTACAGAGATACAGGTTAGGAGAAAGGAGAGGACAGCTCTGAGGACATATTATCATGGCCCTGTAGGGTACAGAGATACAGGTTAGGAGAAAGGAGAGGACAGCTCTGAGGACATATTATCATGGCCCTGTAGGGTACAGAGATACAGGTTAGGAGAAAGGAGAGGACAGCTCTGAGGACATATTATCATGGTCCTGTAGGGTACAGAGATACAGGTTAGAGAAAGGAGAGGACAGCTCTGAGGACATATTATCATGGCCCTGTAGGGTACAGAGATACAGGTTAGGAGAAAGGAGAGGACAGCTCTGAGGACATATTATCATGGTCCTGTAGGGTACAGAGATACAGGTTAGGAGAAAGGAGAGGACAGCTCTGAGGACATATTATCATGGTCCTGTAGGGTACAGAGATACAGGTTAGGAGAAAGGAGAGGACAGCTCTGAGGACATATTATCATGGTCCTGTAGGGTACAGAGATACAGGTTAGGAGAAAGGAGAGGACAGGTTTGAGGACATATTATCATGGTCCTGTAGGGTACAGAGATACAGGTTAGGAGAAAGGAGAGGACAGCTCTGAGGACATATTATCATGGTCCTGTAGGGTACAGAGATACAGGTTAGAGAAAGGAGAGGACAGCTCTGAGGACATATTATCATGGTCCTGTAGGGTACAGAGATACAGGATAGGAGAAAGGAGAGGACAGCTCTGAGGACATATTATCATGGTCCTGTAGGGTACAGAGATACAGGTTAGGAGAAAGGAGAGGACAGGTTTGAGGACATATTATCATGGTCCTGTAGGGTACAGAGATGCCACACTGGATGTCTTGTCCTGGATGAAGGCGAACATGAAATAAACAGTGTAAAGACGGCCTATAATCTCCGGTCCTGAGTTGTGTCTAAATTGCTCTGGAAACATTACGTAATCCAGGTGACATGGCAGCCAATGGAAGCATTTATCTGAGTGGCCAATCTGTCTTACCGGCCAAATCTGTTACCGTGCAGGGCTGTTACGAGATGTTCTGTGTGGTCCTGAATGGCACTCTGTTCCCTTATGTAGTGCACTACTTGTGACCGGGGCTAAAGGGCTCTGGTCTAGGGTGATGCACTATGTAGAGAAAAGGGTGGCATTTGGGACGCAGAGTAATTAACAGACAAACAGGAGATTACCCATCTGACTGTGTTAGTTTGTACAATATATTATATCGACTTGGTGCACTCCTACATGGTAAACATGGCCCTATAACATGGCCCTATAATATGGCCCTATAACATGGCTCTATAACATGGCTCTATAACATGGCCCTATAACATGGCCCTATAATATGGCTCTATAACATGGCCCTATAACATGGCTCTATAACATGGCCCTATAACATGGCCCTATAACATGGCCCTATAACATGGCCCTATAATATGGCCCTATAACATGGCTCTATAACATGGCTCCCTATAACATGGCTCTATAACATGGCCCTATAATATGGCTCTATAACATGGCCCTATAACATGGCTCTATAACATGGCTCTATAACATGGCCCTATAACATGGCCCTATAATATGGCTCTATAACATGGCCCTATAACATGTGCAGTAGATAACAGGTACACTGAATTAATCTATGCAGGAAGGCCCAAAGGCACTGAGCAATCAACCAAAGAGGGAGCTTAGCATCAGCACTATTCAGTTTTCAATCCAGGAAGTGAAAATGCACAAGCAGGAATTCAAAATTGCCCACATTATGATTTGACCCAACTTAAGACTAACTGACCCCAGCCCTGCTCCAACCACCCCCCTCCCCCAGGACCAGACAGTGGCAGCTTCTGAAATGGCACACTATCCCTTATATAGTGCACTGCTTTTAGACTTGGATAAGATTCTGTAGGGCCCATATTAATTAGGTGTTGTATTGGATATTAATTAGGTGGTATTGCACATATTAATTAGGTGTTGTATTGGATAAGATTCTGGAAAACCAGTGATTGGAAAATATTAATTAGGTGTTGTATTGAATTAATTAGGTCTTGGTATAAGATTCTGTAGGTGTTGTATTGGAACATATTAATTAGGTGTTGTATTGGAAAAGATTAATTAGGTGTTGTATTGGAAAAGATTCTCTAGGTGTTGTATTGGAACATATTAATTAGGTGTTGTATTGGAAAATATTAATTAGGTGTTGTATTGGAAAATATTAATTAGGTGTTGTATTGGAAATATTAATTAGGTGTTGTATTGGAAATATTAATTAGGTGTTGTATTGGAAAATATTAATTAGGTGTTATATTGGAAAATATTCTCTAGGTGTTGTATTGGAAAATATTAATTAGGTGTTGTATTGGAAAAGATTAAGTAGGTGTTGTATTGGACATTGGCAAAGTATCAAGTGGCACCCTGGGTTCATGGGCTGTGTGTATAAGGTAGTAGAGTTTGATTTGATTTGTACCTCCGTCATTCGGTTGTGTCGTTGACATTGTTATCCACAGATTGTTATCCACAGATACTGCAGCATGTTGATGTCCGGCTGGTTAATGCTCAATCCTTAATGAATGTGGGTTAATGGTGTGTTTGGAAAATATTAATTAGGTGCTGTCAAAATTACAATATTGGATTGGACATACGATACTTAAAGTAGACAAATAATCAGTAGAAAACAACTTTTCCGTCTTTATTGGACGTAGTTAGAAAGATGGCAATGTTGCCATATGTAGTAGAGTTTGATTTGGATTTGTACGAGCTCATAAAATGTGTCAGAAATAGCTAGCAATGCTAACGTTAGCTTGCTAAAATGTTGGTTCCTACCCCCAATCTTAGATAGCTAGTTGTATAGTGCAGCTAAAGTCGCATGACAAAAACTTGTCCTACTAAATATTTGCTTCCTTTGAAATGTCATGGTGTTTCCAAAGCGAATACACTTTAAAGGAAAACTTCATCAGTACCTATTGAGACCTAGTGGAGTAGAATGCTCAGCTGGGCATTAGTCCTTAAAATGAACTTCATCAGTACCTATTGAGACCTAGTGGAGTAGAATGCTCAGCTGGGCATTAGTCCTTAAAATGAACTTTATCAGTACCTATTGAGACCTAGTGGAGTAGAATGCTCAGCTGGGCATTAGTCCTTAAAATGAACTTTAACAGTACCTATTGAGACCTCGTGGAGTAGAATGCTCAGCTGGGCATTAGTCCTTAAAATGAACTTCATCAGTACCTATTGAGACCTAGTGGAGTAGAATGCTCAGCTGGGCATTAGTCCTTAAAATGAACTTTAACAGTACCTATTGAGACCTAGTGGAGTAGAATGCTCAGCTGGGCATTAGTCCTTCAAATGAACTTTATCAGTACCTATTGAGACCTAGTGGAGTAGAATGCTCAGCTGGGCATTAGTCCTTAAAATGAACTTTAACAGTACCTATTGAGACCTCGTGGAGTAGAATGCTCAGCTGGGCATTAGTCCTTAAAATGAACTTTATCAGTACCTATTGAGACCTAGTGGAGTAGAATGCTCAGCTGGGCATTAGTCCTTAAAATGAACTTTAACAGTACCTATTGAGACCTCGTGGAGTAGAATGCTCAGCTGGGCATTAGTCCTTAAAATGAACTTCATCAGTACCTATTGAGACCTAGTGGAGTAGAATGCTCAGCTGGGCATTAGTCCTTAAAATGAACTTCATCAGTACCTATTGAGACCTAGTGGAGTAGAATGCTCAGCTGGGCATTAGTCCTTAAAATGAACTTCATCAGTACCTATTGAGACCTAGTGGAGTAGAATGCTCAGCTGGGCATTAGTCCTTAAAATGAACTTTATCAGTACCTATTGAGACCTAGTGGAGTAGAATGCTCAGCGGGGCATTAGTCCTTAAAATGAACTTTATCAGTACCTATTGAGACCTTGTGGAGTGGAATGCTCAGCTGGGCATTAGTCCTTAAAATGAACTTTATCAGTACCTATTGAGACCTAGTGGAGTAGAATGCTCAGCTGGGCATTAGTCCTTAAAATGAACTTTATCAGTACCTATTGAGACCTAGTGGAGTAGAATGCTCAGCTGGGCATTAGTCCTTAAAATGAACTTTAACAGTACCTATTGAGACCTAGTGGAGTAGAATGCTCAGCTGGGCATTAGTCCTTAAAATGAACTTTAACAGTACTGTGACCAAACTACTTTTGACTTGATCCCAGGGCTAAAGTAGTGCACTCTAGATAAGGAATGGGGGCACCATTTGTGACTGAACATGGGATGGACACATGGCCAATCACAAAGCAGGCTTTAAGCTTCCCCTGAAATAGCCAGGCTTCCCTGGGCACCAGGCCAGGCTTCCATGTTCGTGTTGTTATTACCTCCTAGTGTTCATGTTGCTTTCTATTCATTCTGTTCCACTCAACTATTCCTGATCTGCTCGGTCCACACGACAAGGTACTGCTGCAGTGTTGGCTGCCCTGTTTCTAACCTGCTCTGTCCACACGACAAGGTACTGCTGCAGTGTTGACTGACCTGTGTCTGACCTGCTCTGTCCACACAACAAGGTACTGCTGCAGTGTTGGCTGCCCTGTTTCTAACCTGCTCTGTCCACACGACAAGGTACTGCTGCAGTGTTGACTGACCTGTGTCTAACCTGCTCTGTCCACACGACAAGGTACTGCTGCAGTGTTGGCTGCCCTGTGTCTGACCTGCTCTGTCCACACGACAAGGTACTGCTGTAGTGTTGACTGACCTGTGTCTAACCTGCTCTGTCCACACGACAAGGTACTGCTGTAGTGTTGACTGACCTGTGTCTAACCTGCTCAGTCCACACGACAAGGTACTGCTGCAGTGTTGGCTGCCCTGTTTCTAACCTGCTCTGTCCACACGACAAGGTACTGCTGTAGTGTTGGCTGCTGTGTCTGACCTGCTCTGTCCACACGACAAGGTACTGCTGCAGTGTTGGCTGCCCTGTGTCTGACCTGCTCTGTCCACACGACAAGGTACTGCTGTAGTGTTGGCTGCCCTGTTTCTAACCTGCTCTGTCCACACGACAAGGTACTGCTGTAGTGTTGACTGACCTGTGTCTAACCTGCTCAGTCCACACGACAAGGTACTGCTGCAGTGTTGGCTGCCCTGTTTCTAACCTGCTCTGTCCACACGACAAGGTACTGCTGCAGTGTTGGCTGCCCTGTGTCTAACCTGCTCAGTCCACACGACAAGGTACTGCTGCAGTGTTGGCTGCCCTGTGTCTGACCTGCTCTGTCCACACGACAAGGTACTGCTGCAGTGTTGGCAAGGGTTACCAACCACCCTTGTTCCCCGCCCACGAGGTTGAGGTTGCGGTTCCCTCTGTCCAGGACCATCTGCGCCGTTGTCACGGTACCTGGAGGAAGGCCCGAGCTGCCCTTCTTGGTGCCTCTGACAGGACCCAGTCCCAAGCCAACCGTCACCGGTCCTCAGCTCCAGTCTACACCCCGGGTCAAAAGGTATGGCTCTCATCGAAGGACCTGCCATTGAAGGTGGCATTGAAGAAACTCTCCCCCCAATTCATTGGTCCCTTTGAAATTGACCATGTCATTAAACCCTCTGCGCCTGAAACTCCCAACCTCTCTCAGGATCCATCCTACCCTCCACGTGTCCCTAATTAAACCTGTCTCCTCCTGCAGCAGCTCCTCCACCCCCTCGGCTCATCGATGACCATCCTGCCTCTACCATCCGGCGGCTTCTGGACGTGCGCCGTCGCGGTCGTGGCTGGCAGTACCTGGTGGCCTGGAAGGGATACGGGCCTGAAGAGCGCTGCTGGGTGCCCAGCTGTCACATTCTGGACCCCTCCCTCTTGCGGGATTTCTATACCTCACACCCAGATAAGCCTGGTCGGGCGCCAGGTGCCGCCTGTAGACAGGGGTACAGTCACATCTGCTCCTGCAACGCCCTCTACTGCTCATCCTGTGTTTCCTTGACCTGCCGCCACTCCCCAGGACTCTCTCCCCTCTCTGTGTGATTGTGTGGGGGAGACAGGTGTGCTGGAGTCAGAGCAGATCCCCACCAGCTGCAACCTGTTCCATAATCAAGACCTCTACAAATACTCTGCCGGATCGTAATCTCTGCTCAGTCAGTCTACGCTTCTAGCCGTTTGTTACTATTAGATCCTGTTATCCTGTTGTGCCTGTTTTCCTTGCCTGACGCTGTTTTCTTCTCCGCTACAGTTCTGCCCGCTCTGACTCTGGTCCTTGTCTCCAGTCCCACGTCTCATCATCCTGCTACTCTGTCCTGGATTCCCCACTCTACTACTCCCTTGGATTCCCCTCTGGACCTGCTTACCCTGTGCCAACCCCTCTCGCTCCAGCCTCAGTCTCCCGACCTGCTTACCCTGTGCCAACCCCTCTCGCTCCAGCCTCAGCCTCCGTACCTGCTTACCCTGTGCCAACCCCTCTCGCTCCAGCCTCAGCCTCCGCACCTGGTTTCCTGCAACCCACCCGAGCTTCCCCTTGCCTGCACACCATCTTCCCCTTGTGTTTCAATAAATACCTTTGTTACTTCATCCAAGTCCCCTCGTCTGAGTCTGCTCTTGGTTTCCCCTGTTCCACTCTGCGTAACAAGGTCATCAGGAAGTCCAGGTCTTCTAGATGTTGTGATGAAAGAGCCAAGTCATCAGGAAGTCCAGGTCTTCTAGATGTTGTGATGAAAGAGCCAAGTCATCAGGAAGTCAAGGTCTTCTAGATGTTGTGATGAAAGAGCCAAGTCATCAGGAAGTCAAGGTCTTCTAGATGTTGTGATCAAAGAGCCAAGTCATCAGGAAGTCAAGGTCTTCTAGATGAGTGGGTCCATTGTATTCCTCTTGCCTGATCTTCTGTTGTTCGTCACATGACGCAGTCTCCATCATATTCCTCTTGCCTGATCGTCTGTTTGTCACATGACCCAGTCTACTGTCAGGTTGAAGAGTAAGGCTGACGTCACACAACCTTTACGAACTCCAGCCTTCACAGCAAAGCTCATGTCGCTCGTTCCCACAGTGCATGAAAAGTTGCTGAAGTACTGTTTTATGATGTTAACAACATGGCTCTGAATTCATAAGATCTTCCATAGGCTTTCGTACTGTTTTATGATGTTAACAACATGGCTGGGGATTCACAAGATCTTCCATAGGCTTTCGCGCTGAATGCTGTCCAAGGCCTTCTGGAAGTCAATAGAGTTGATGTAAAGTTGAGTTTTCGTTGCCACCGACCTAATCAGTATTGTCATAAATATTGATTATGATGACCAATCTAATCCAGTATTGTTGTGAATATGATTATGATGACCGACCTAATCGAGTATTGCTGTGAATATTGATTATGATGACCGACCTAATCCAGTATTGTCATGAATATTGATTATGATGACCAATCTAATCCAGTGATTGTCAAGAAAATGGATTATGATGGCCAATCTAGTATTGTCAAGAATATTGATTATGGTGACCAATCTAATCCAGTATTGTCATGAATATTGATTATGATGACCAATCTAATCCAGTATTGTCATGAATATTGATTACGATGGCCAATCTAATCCAGTATTGTCATGAATATTGATTATGGTGACCAATCTAATCCAGTATTGTCATGAATATTGATTATGATGGCCAATCTAATCCAGTATTGTCATGAATATTGATTATGATGACCAATCTAATCCAGTATTGCTGGGACCAGGGAACAAAGCTGAGACCCTCCTCTCTTCAACTGGGACCAGGGAACAAAGCTGAGACCCTCCTCTCTTCAACTGGGACCAGGGAACAAAGCTGAGACCCTCCTGTCTTCAACTGGGACAAGGGAACAAAGCTGAGACCCTCCTGTCTTCAACTGGGACCAGGGAACAAAGCTGAGACCCTCCTCTCTTCAACTGGGACCAGGAACAAAGCTGAACAAAGCTGAGACCCTCCTGTCTTCAACTGGGACCAGGGAACAAAG
>NW_026284838.1:0-3675 GCF_023373465.1 Oncorhynchus keta | reverse complement strand
CTATAGACCAGGTCAAATGGCACCATATTCCCTATAGACCAGGTCAAATGGCACCCTATTCCCTATAGACCAGGTCAAATGGCACCCTATTCCCTATAGACCAGGTCAAATGGCACCCTATTCCCTATAGACCAGGTCAAATGGCACCATATTCCCTATAGACCAGGTCAAATGGCACCCTATTCCTTATAGACCAGGTCAAATGGCACCCTATTCCCTAGACCAGGTCAAATGGCACCATATTCCCTATAGACCAGGTCAAATGGCACCATATTCCCTATAGACCAGGTCAAATAGCAACATATTCCCTATAGACCAGGTCAAATGGCACCATATTCCTTATAGACCAGGTCAAATGGCACGCTATTCCCTAGACCAGGTCAAATAGCACCCTATTCCCTATAGACCAGGTCAAATGGCACCATATTCCCTATAGACCAGGTCAAATGGCACCCTATTCCATAGACCAGGTCAAATAGCACCCTATTCCTATAGACCAGGTCAAATGGCACCATATTCCCTATAGACCAGGTCAAATAGCACCATATTCCCTATAGACCAGGTCAAATGGCACCATATTCCCTATAGACCAGGTCAAATGGCACCATATTCCCTATAGACCAGGCCTCTTCTCTTCAAATGGCACCCTATTCCCTATAGACCAGGTCAAGTGGCACCCTATTCCCTATAGACCAGGTCAAATGGCACCATATTCCCTATAGACCGGTCAAATAGCACCATATTCCTTATAGACCAGGTCAGAACGCCGGCACCATATTCCCTATAGACCAGGTCAAATGGCACACATATTCCCTATAGACCAGGTCAAATGGCACCCTATTCCCTATAGACCAGGTCAAATGGCTCCCCTATTCCCTATAGACCAGGTCCAAATGGCACCCTATTCCCTATAGACCAGGTCAAATGGCACCATATTCCCTATAGACCAGGTCAAATGGCACCCTATTCATATAGACCAGGTCAACTGGCACCCTATTCCTAGACCAGGATCAAATGGCACCATATTCCCTATAGACCAGGTCAAATGGCACCATATTCCCTATAGACCAGGTCAAATAGCAACATATTCCCTATAGACCAGGTCAAATGGCACCATATTCCCTATAGACCAGGTCAAATGGCACCCTAATTCCCTATAGACCAGGTCAAATGGCACCATATTCCCTATAGACCAGGTCAAATGGCACCATATCCCTATAGACCAGGTCAAATAGCACCATATTCCCTATAGACCAGGTCAAATGGCACCATATTCCCTATAGACCAGGTCAAATGGCACCCTATTCCCTATAGACCAGGTCAAATGGCACCATATTCCCTATAGACCAGGTCAAATAGCACCATATTCCCTATAGACCAGGTCAAATGGCACCATATTCCCTATAGACCAGGTCAAATGGCACCATATTCCCTATAGACCAGGTCAAATAGCACCCTATTCCCTATAGACCAGGTCAAATGGCACCCTATTCCCTATAGACCAGGTCAAATGGCACCCTATTCCCTATAGACCAGGTCAAATGGCACCCTATTCCCTATAGACCAGGTCAAATGGCACCCTATTCCCTATAGACCAGGTCAAATGGCACCATATTCCCTATAGACCAGGTCAAATGGCACCATATTCCCTATAGACCAGGTCAAATGGCACCATATTCCCTATAGACCAGGTCAAATGGCACCATATTCCCTATAGACCAGGTCAAATGGCACCATATTCCCTATAGACCAGGTCAAATAGCACCATATTCCCTATAGACCAGGTCAAATGGCACCATATTCCCTATAGACCAGGTCAAATGGCACCATATTCCCTATAGACCAGGTCAAATGGCACCATATTCCCTATAGACCAGGTCAAATGGCACCCTATTCCCTATAGACCAGGTCAAATGGCACCATATTCCCTATAGACCAGGTCAAATGGCACCCTATTCCCTATAGACCAGGTCAAATGGCACCATATTCCCTATAGACCAGGTCAAATGGCACCATATTCCCTATAGACCAGGTCAAATGGCACCCTATTCCTTATAGACCAGGTCAAATGGCACCATATTCCCTATAGACCAGGTCAAATGGCACCCTATTCCCTATAGACCAGGTCAAATGGCACCCTATTCCCTATAGACCAGGTCAAATGGCACCATATTCCCTATAGACCAGGTCAAATGGCACCCTATTCCCGATAGACCAGGTCAAATGGCACCATATTCCTTATTGACCAGGTCAAATGGCACCCTATTCCCTATAGACCAGGTCAAATGGCACCCTATTCCCTACAGACCAGGTCAAATGGCACCATATTCCCTATAGACCAGGTCAAATGGCACCATATTCCCTATAGACCAGGTCAAATGGCACCCTATTCCCTATAGACCAGGTCAAATGGCACCATATTCCCTATTGACCAGGTCAAATGGCACCCTATTCCTTATAGACCAGGTCAAATGGCACCCTATTCCCTATAGACCAGGTCAAATAGCACCCTATTCCCTATAGACCAGGTCAAATGGCACCATATTCCCTATATACCAGGTCAAATAGCACCATATTCCCTATAGACCAGGTCAAATGGCACCATATTCCCTATAGACCAGGTCAAATGGCACCATATTCCCTATAGACCAGGTCAAATAGCACCATATTCCCTATAGACCAGGTCAAATGGCACCCTATTCCCTATAGACCAGGTCAAATGGCACCCTATTCACTATAGACCAGGTCAATGGCACCATGGGCTACTCCCTATAGAACAGGTCAAATAGCACCCTATTCCTTATAGACCAGGTCAAATGGCACGCTATTCCCTAGACCAGGTCAAATAGCATCCTATTCTATAGACCAGGTCAAATGGCACCATATTCCCTATAGACCAGGTCAAATGGCACCCTATTCCCTATAGACCAGGTCGGCACCATATCCCCTATAGACCAGGTCAAATGGCACCATATTCGCTATAGACCAGGTCAAAATGGCACTTATTCGTTAGTAGACCGTGTCAAATGGCACCATACTCCCTATAGAACAGGTCAAATAGCACCCTATTCCTTATAGACCAGGCCAATAGAAATTTCCTATTCTCTTATAGACCAGGTCAAATGGCACCATATTCCTTTATAGACCAGGTCAAATGGCACCCTATTCCCTACAGACCAGGTCAAATAGCACCATATTCCCTATAGACCAGGTCAAATGGCACCATATTCCCTATAGACCAGGTCAAATGGCACCCTATTCCTTATAGACCAGGTCAAATGGCACCATATTCCCTATAGACCAGGTCAAATGGCACCCTATTCCCTATAGACCAAGTCAAATGGCACCCTATTCCTTATAGACCAGGTCAAATGGCACCCTATTCCCTAGACCAGGTCAAATAGCACCCTATTCCCTATAGACCAGGTCAAATGGCACCATATTCCCTATAGACCAGGTCAAATGGCACCCTATTCCCTATAGACCAGGTCAAATAGCACCCTATTCCTTATAGACCAGGTCAAATGGCACCATATTCCCTATAGACCAGGTCAAATGGCACCCTATTCCCTATAGACCAGGTCAAATGGCACCATATTCCCTATAGACCAGGTCAAATGGCACCATATTCCCTATAGACCAAGTCAAATGGCACCCTATTCGCTATAGACCAGG